>NC_141381.1:27038246-27223246 GCF_017979445.1 Akebia trifoliata
TCAAAAAAAAAGAAAAAAAAATTGGCTGTGAATGTTGATACCATAGACCTGGGTTCAAAACCCGTCCTCACCCCGAGTTATTGATCTCATAATAACAGGCTTATCAGAATATCGGATCTCAATACAGTTTTTTCTTATAAACTCGAGAATAAAATATAAAAGATGCCTGGTGTAAATTCAAAACCATAAACAGATATCAATAAGGAAAACCCCGTAAAAATATACCCAGAAAAGATAACTATGCAATTTTTCTAGGAAGAAGAACGTGGGAGTTAGGGGTGAGAGTTTCCGGGTTTGAGAAAAGCACGAGTTGAGAGAACGGTGCTGCTCGCATTCAATCTGTTGCTTGTTCACTTGGCACCTGAGTCTCCTATCTGATCCTCTCTTTCATCTCGGGGCTCTTCTTTTGAGTATGCTTGGGCCCTACAGTATTACCACATCGCATTGGGGGTTCAGGCACAGAGCCCCCACAACCCCCCCCCCCCCAAAAAAAAGATATATATATATATATTAGGGTAACGGTTTTACTCAATTTCAAAAGTATCTAGCCTACAGGGCAACTTAATCTTTGTGCAACCTATTTAATCATAACAAATTCATTTTAGGAGTAGGGATTTTCAGATTTGTTTTTATCAGATTTTGAGTTTTTCTTAGGAAGAAGTGATCGAGAGTTTTTTTTTTTTTTCTCTCATTAGGCAAACAAGGTGGTTAATAGTCAATGTGAAAGTGGGTTCAACAGGATTTGAACAAACCTAAGTCGTGGGATGGGATTAACACTTCACACGCCTTTACCATGTAAATTTTTTGTCATGTATCATGTACTTTACCTTTGATTTGCATTTTAATTTTTGATTTTTCATAGTCATTGCTCGCATCTGATTTTCTATAGACTGGGTGTACCAAAAGCAGTCTCAATTGGTTGGGAGCTTTCACAGGAGACGGTGATTGAATGGAGAGAATGATGCAAATTGTGGTGTTCATGTGTGATAGTTCTGATGTATGAAAACTCCTGATGATTATGGGCCCAAATGAACAAAACAAAAGTATCGATTGTCACATATTTATGCATTAGTTTCATCTTAAAGGGGCGAGACAGAAGTTCAATGGTATCTTCATGATTCTTCTAAAACATAGCCAAACACCCACTAGTACTAAAAAATTCAATCCTGTTGAGGTTGTTGGCAGGTCACATACTTGTTACAAAGATGACTACTACACTCTACATGAAAAATGGCTTGTTGGTGATTTCAAGCCTAGATAAAGTCCTTAATAATTAAGGGTCTATTCTTTACAAAACTCAGCTCAAACTTCAGAAATTGGCATCTGGAAGAAGCAGAAGCCTAGAGTTTGAAAAGTCATATCTAACAAAAGCTTGTTCATTATAAAAGCATATAAGCTAGAAATTGATGTTCGTTTAACCTTTTTATTGTTGGATTCTGATAAAATAACTAGAATACCCTTAATGTTGATAATGCACCCTAGAATACACAAAAAATGAGTAGAATACCTTAATAAATATATAATTACACTATATATATATATGGAATGTTCAGTAACAAACATTTTGACAAACATTTTGGCAAAACATTTTTCAAAACTTGGGTTAGAGGTTTTGGAATGGGTTGATTTTTGGTGATGATGATCTCCTCGGTGTAGAGATCATCCTCACCAAAAATCAGCCCATTCCAAAACTTCTAACCCCATCAAAAATGATTTACAAAAAATGGACGGTCCACAATTTTTCAACTTGTAAACTGCGACTAGAAGTTTTGGAATGGGCTGATTTTTGGTGAGGATGATCTCCTCACCACAGAGATCATCCTCACCAAAAATTAGCCCATTCCAAAACCTCTAACCCATGTTTTGAAAAATGTTTTGCCAAAATGTTTGTTGCTGAACGGGACCCATATATATATATATGGACGGTTCAGCAGCCCTAAAGTTTGCCAAGTTTGGTGCCAAACATTTTTCAAAATATGGGTTAGAAGCTTTGGAATGAGCTGATTTTTTGTGAAGATGATCTCTATGATGAGGAGATCATCCTCACCAAAAATCAGCCTATTCCAAAACTTATAACCCCATCAAAAGTGATTTACAAAAATGGGACGGTCCACAATTCTTCAACTTGTAAACTAGGGTTAGAAGTTTCAAAATGAACTGATTTTTTGTGAGGATGATCTCTTCACCGTAGAGATCATCCTAAAAAAATCAGCCTATTCCAAAACTTCTAACCCCATCAAAAGTGATTTACAAAAAATGTTTGGCACAAAACTTGGCAAACTTTGGGGCTGTTGAACCGCTCCCTATATATATATATATATGGATCCCGTTCAATGGCTAACTTTTTGGCAAAACATTTTTCAAAACATGAGTTAGAAGTTTTGGAATGGGCTGATTTTTGGTGAGGATGATCTCTACGGTGAGGAGATCATCATCACCAAAAATCAGCCCATTCCAAAACTACTAACCCCATCAAAAATGGTTTACAAAAATGGACGATCTACGATTTTTCAACTTGTAAACATGGATTAGAAGTTTTGGAATGGGCTGATTTTTGGTGAGGATGATCTCCTCACCGTAGAAATCATCCTTACCAAAAATCAGCCCATTCCAAAACTTCTAACTCATGTTTTGAAAAATGTTTTGCCAAAAAGTTAGTCATTGAACACTATCCTATATATATATATATATATATATATATATATATATATATATATATATATATATTGAAAAGATAAAAAATAATTATTTTCAATTTAATAAATTTATATACAATCTAATAAATTTCTATCAAAATTTGGATTGTATCTCCTCTTAAAAATGAACATATGATAAAGAAAATACCTGCATCATATACAATCTAACATTCACATAAAGATGAAGGGTGTTTTGATAATAAAGTAATGATAATAAATTATTTTTGGTCTTAATAGCAAAGATGAAGGATATTTTGATAATTTCTTTTTATTTTTTAAGGTTAAGTTTGATTGAAAATTTAATTAAAAATTAAGGGTATTTTGGTAATTCTTTTTTATTTTTTAAGGTTAAGTTTGGTTGAAATTTTGATTAAAGATGAAAGGTATTTTGGTAATTCCCTTTTGTTTTTAAAGGTTAAATTTGGTTAAAAATTTGATTAAAGATGAAATGTATTTTGATAAAAATGAAGGGTATTTTGAAAGATGAGGGATATTTTGGTAATTGGTAAAGATGAATGGTATTTTGATAAAGATGCAAGGCATTTTAAAAGATGAAGGATATTTTGATAATTGGTAAAGATGAATGGTATTTTGATAAAGATAAAGGGTATTTTGATAATTTCATTTTATTTTTTAAGATTAAATTTAATTGAAAATATGATTAAAGATAAGGGGCATTTAAGTAAAGATGAAATGTATTTTGGTAAAAATGAAGGATATTTTAGAAGATGAAAGGTATTTTAATAATCTCATTTTATTTTTTAAAGTTAAATTTGATTGGAAATTTGATTAAAGATGAAAGGTATTTTGATAAATACACTTAAATCGTTTTACGTTTTTGACTTCCCACAAAAATCATTTGAAGAAAATCCTATTGAGCAACTTCTTTTAAGAGCCACTTTTAGACTTCAATTAAAATCCACTGTAGCCAAAAAATATCCAAGCGAACATCATTTATCTGATTTTTTTGAATTAAAAAAAAAAAAAAAAAACTGACTCCTGATGCTATACAAAGAACAGGGCCTAATAGTGTTGAAGTACAGGAGATAGTAGATTGTGAGTAGTAGAAAATTTAAGACTATAAGTTCAAAATCATCAAAACCTAATTCAAAGGATTTGAGGATAAAGAGAATTCTTCAAATGAGTCAAGTGGGAACTTTGACCAAGCCTCTGAAAAGAGTCCTCACTTCAATGACTCCTTGTATCACATGTCAATCTCTTAATGGATCCCTTATTGTTGGAAATCATCAATCACGCTAACGTTTGGTAGGAAGGTCAACAAAGAGTGGGTAATATGGGTTCAATGCTATGGGTCAAGGTTTATGGCATGACCAACACATGGGACAGATTATTGTGATCAACACCAATTGAGGCTTCCACTTGATTTGGACCAAGGTTTGAGACTCTTTTACAAGCCATCATTTTAGGGTTATTTGATTTTGAATAACCCACAATATTATTAAGGAAAAAGCTCATAACAAACCTACAAATATAAGAAGAAGAAGAAGAAACCTCATGTTAATCAAAACAAAGCTACAAAGACAATCGCATCTACCTTTTGTTTTAGGATCAGTAAAAGACAATCCTGTCTTTCATGCAAGAATAGTAAATGAATATGAAAAAGTCTGATCGTCGGTGAAAATTTTCTATTAAACCCAAACAAAAAATTAAAAATAAATAAATTGACAGCTTCAGGTAAATTGCAGTCTTTCAGTTGCATCTTAATTGGATTTATGAAATGATAATAAATTTTAATCACATAGAAATGGATACTGAGTGATCATAAACACACCAAACTAATTAAAGAAAGAGAATAAGTAAAAGGTCATCTTACGAAAAGACTTTCAACTCCTAATCGAAAACTTTCCCTTCACTAGCTAATGCAAAATTAAACAAAAAACCAATTGATTACTAGAAATACTCCATTAGAAAGGAACCTATCAGACTTACAAGAAATTCAAAAAAGGCTCTTAGATCTCTTTGAATTAAAAGGAGCTACGCCTTGGTCTCTCCTCAGCAACGTTCACCCTAATTGCCCTCCCATCCAAACTCTGCACAACCAATAGCATGGATTCAGGTTGTTTGCTCAACAAAGAGATGACATAAAGAAAAAGAATCTTGGAAATAGACAAGAGGGTTTATGATAAAATCATGATGATTTAACAATATTTGCAAGTCTTAATACTAACAGGTTTTGGCTTTCTTAAGGTTGCAACATAAAACTATATAATTAAGGTATAATCCCACTTGTATGGAATTCTAATTTTTCCGACGCTAATGTGGCATGTACAATGGGGTCAAGAGAACCCTAACTCTTGACCTTAGATAAAATAAGGGTCCAAATACTTGACAATGTCTAAGGAAATATATCAATTCTATTTTGTATTATGTACCCTGGATTTATACTTTAACGAAAGGGTAAATTAGCCTTTGACCTCCTATGGTTTGGAATAATTCCACATTAACCCACTACCATTTTGATAATTGCACTTACCTCCCCTTTCATAGACATTGTTAAAGTTCAGATGTCATTTTACCGTTTAACCCTCTCATTTTATTTTATTTTTTAAATAAAAAAAATGGTTAAATTTCAAAATTATAAAAATGTCCCTCTCTAAGCACTCACACTCTTAAAAGAGAACCCATTTTTTCAAAGAGATATTTTTTGTTTATTAAAAAGAATAACATTTTGAAAAGGGTAAAATGGTCTTTATAGAATGTAAAAAATCATTTTCTAACTATTTGATTGATGGCAAGTAGACAGAAGGGGGCCTGTTAGTTAATTATAGGGGAGGCAAGTGCAACT
Organism: Akebia trifoliata; assembly: GCF_017979445.1. NCBI lineage: Eukaryota > Viridiplantae > Streptophyta > Magnoliopsida > Ranunculales > Lardizabalaceae > Akebia > Akebia trifoliata. The sequence continues at coordinate 27,043,749 of NC_141381.1, forward strand.
GTCAAAATGTTAGGAGGTTGACTTAGAATTATACCAAATCAGAGGGGGAGAAAGTGTAATTTACCCTTACTGAACGCCCATCCAATTCAGTCTGTGTGGACATTGTTACAAAGCCGAACCCACGTGAACGCCCAGACTCCCGATCACAAACGATCCTTGCATCCACGACCTTACCATGTTCACTGAACACCTGCTGTAGACGAGTCTCATCAACTTGCCATGGCAGGTTCCCAACATAGATTCTGCAAGCAGACTCAAACACTCGAGCGGGACGTTCTGGCCGAGACCCTCTTGGAGCAGCCTTGTTTACTGTCAATAGCCTTCCATTTATATCCTGTTTCAAACATTAAGGGAACTCTCAACCAAGTGAATAAAACCATTGAAGTTTCATTAAATGTCTACTTTAGTCACATAATAGTATATAGAACATTGGCACAAAAATGATAGAACAATAGTGGAAGAGGTAAATTGATGAGAACAGAAGATTTTGAGGAGGTCTTGCCTACATATTATAAAACTCTTGGGTGGTGTTATGGGTTTAGCCCCAAGTTACCAAATTCTTTCCTCGCATTCTGAAGTGTGAACTGATTCACCGTACAGTTCATTTGGGGTTTGTGGAATACAATGGACCATCTACCAACAAATCTGTGAATTGTTGCGGTTCGCTGATTTTTTTTTTTTTTGTTGGGCTCTAGAACCGAAATGTAAAGGTACAGCGTAATTGCCTGAGAAATTCGATTATGTCACCATGCTTTCCTTCTCAAAGACATCACCCCATAAATTTTAGCTTCTTTTCAGTGCAAGAGTCATCATCGACGAAAAGTGTATTTGATTCTTCACCATTTTCTAGCTGCTACCAAATGAATATTTACTTTCTAGCATGCCTTTTGGAATATGAATAATTGACAGTTAGAATTTGATTAATATGATATTTAACCTTGATACACAATGTTTTTTTTATGAAATAATTTTTTTCAAGTTGAATGTATGTTTTGGTCTTATTTTGCTATTTTAATATGCAATATGTCTTATAGTTTTTTAATGAATGTTAATATATGTGGGTGGGTGGGTGTGCATTGTGCACAACAGTGCCACAGGTGTACCCAAGGGGGTTTGATGCATAGGCATCAACTTCCAAGTTCCAAGAGCAGCTAATCCCAGGAAGTTCTTTGGTTTAGGTGGCCACTACCCACTAAGACCATGGTACACCCCCTCTAAACCTTTATGTTGAAGTAACAGCCTTCATGTACATGATGTACTGAAACTATTCAAATTGTGTGTGATTTATCATCCAACAAACGAACATCATAAGCTGTTCTGATGCAAGGGCAACTAGATAAGAGGAAAATGGAGTTGAATTGCACTATTTTCCAAAGATATAAGTGCTGTTTGTTTTGGTCGTTTAGAAACATCTCACACTAACACTTGTTGAGTAACTTGCACCACCTAAACTATAGATAACTGTTGAGCAGTAGTGTAGTACATTAAATATTGTGGATGAAAACCATATTCTACTAGATTAGAGTTGAGATGAAATCCATTAATATCATTAGAGTAGCTCCTGGGAAATTGCATTTCCTTTTAACACCTGTAAATTTTTTTTGATAAATTACACCCAACAAATTATCCCTTATATTGGCAATTTCAAAAAGTGTGTGTGTGTGTGAGAGAGAGAAGACCCGTGTAATATGGGCTTTAGACCTCTACTCCCCTTAAAAAAATCTCCAGGCCTGCCAAAGACTGCTCACTTACAAAATAGGCCTAAGCCTATGCCAATGGACTCATGACATCCATGCACTGAGTTGTCAAATGACGCACGTTAAGAAGGCCCAAATGAAAGACCCAAGCCTACGTGCACGGGCCCATCCAACAAAGTCCTACAAATGAAGACTTGGGCAGTCAGTTTGATAATGATCGAGTGACATTGCTTCTTCGGTCCAAACCAAAGAATCCCTTAGATATGATGCAAAATGGATTTTGTTCTATCATTGATCAGAGATTTCTATATGAAAAATACGAATCGGAATTTGAAGAAGGTTAAGGAGAAGGGGCCCTCAACCCACAACAGATAGAGGAGGATTTATTCAAGCACATAGTTGGGGCTCCTAGACTATGGCCAGAGAGAAGATTCTAGCCCATCTAGCCTCCCAATTTTTTAGGAGATTCTCTGCCAGGATGAGAGGTTGGACTCCTCTTGTTGGGTAGAAGAGGTATGACCCTTTTGTCAAGTGTAAAAGAGGTTCAACTCTTTCGTGGGCTAGAGGATCAATCCTTTTTGAGTTTTAACCCTTTGCTTCACTTGTCACAGGCTTTTTGCATGGCGCAAGGAATCTTTCTTTAGGAATTCTTAAACCGTGGGCTCCATCTCCATAAGTTCTTGCTGAGGACTCATCAAAACAGCCCTTCCCTTCCTTCCTTTCACCAAGGGAGCCCTTTTTTGCTTATGCGCCTCTGCTGAGCCATTATTTCATCTAGGCCGATTTCACCCCAAATGAGGGGCTTCGGATCCCTTTATAAAAGGATTATACAAAGAGTCGACTAGGCCTTGTAGAAGCGAAGATCGATGTCTGTCCCAGTCACATCCACTTGTCACACAACGAGTAAATGTGAACAAGAGCAAAGGATGGATAAGTGCACACCAATAGGGAAAGAATAACTATACCACTGGAATTGATATAGCATAAGAATAAAGAAAACAAAGATAAGAGAAGGACCTGCTCAGCCCCGAACATGAGGTCCAATGATACCAGACCTACGATGCTTGTAAAAGGTAAGAGAATGGGAAGCCATAGAAACTAAACTAGTAAGTGCAATATCTTTCACACAAGAAAATTGAATCCTCTCCATAAACAATGACAAGTCATGCGACATTAGCCTGCCATTAAATAAAAATGAAAATATATGGTCAGTACGGTATATATTCCTTTTGAAAGGACAACCCTCCAAGTCCAATACTAATAGCGATGCGTCCATGCGAAGATGGGACTTCTCCAAACTTGTACAAAATTTGGTTACTTAGGGAAATGAGATTGGGATATTGAAAAAAATTCAGGCAGGTTAAATATCCCCCCAGCAAAAGCATCTAGATATTTGTACACTCTATTATGGGCATTTTGACAGGTGAATTTGAAAAAAATTTAACAAACCCATAACTTAACTTTCTGATCACTTCAAAAAACTTTTAGGACAATTAAAAAACTTCTTGACAACACATGCTTTTCATCAAGACTAGCAAATAGGTAGTTGGGGATTATATAAATGGGCACATTATAATCAAAACATAAATAAATGGAACTTAACAAATAGGTACAAATTGCACAAGTAATCAAGCTACTTTAATACCACTTGACAAGATAAAAGAGCATCTTCAAGATATAGGTCATGGAAAGATGCTATAATATATCTTACACTTCGATCAAATCCTTTAGACTACGAAGTATAGTAGAATCCTGAACATAAATTACTCGATCAGTTCTTCTAGTTTGAAGATTAGATATTACATATTTAAAAACTATTGTTTGTTTAATTGCATCATCCGCCCACAGCACTTTTACGATAAACCTAAACCACTATTTACAATAATGAATTAAAAAACGATTTTCAAGGTCTATAAATAGAAAGGACCGGTACCAAATAAAAAATGTCATCACCAGTATGATGTTAAACAGAACAAGCATCATCTTACTTAATTGATGGTTACAACTATCAAACTGAAGTATGCTCCAATGTTCAAATGTGAATTGATGGTCTCAAAACTTGGTTCAGTTGACTCAGTTTATGAGTTGGGTGCAATACCAAACCAATGCTCTTCTTTATCAAAATAAACTAGCTCACTCAAAGTTGACGTAGCTGACTTTGATATTAACTTTTTACTGAGTTGGACACAATGAACTCAGAGACAAAAAGACATCCACATTCAATCTTTTTCTACAACTAGTAGAAACCTGGATAGACAAAGTGGTGTATGTGTTGGTGTCAGATACTAGTGCAATGCGAAGTGTCAGGGACATTAAGCATGCAAAAAATACTTGAGAGATCACATAAAATACTTGAGTTCATGTTAAGCATGCAAAATATAGAAAGAATGCAGTTAGATAAGTTGATTTACATTAAAAATGAGATAAACACTTTTGAATAACTCTAAGATTTCTTTGGTCACGTGCCAACGTGTCTTCCATGTGAAAATAACAAGGTATCCAACAAAAATCAATTCTTTGATGGATTGCCAGCGGTGCATAGGTGCAAGCCAATATTACTACCAACAATTATACAAGAAGTGCAGTTAAACCAGCACCCATTCATGTTTACAGAATAAAAATTTAAGAGTATCAAATAGCCAATCTAATATTACTAGTACCAAGAGATGAAGTCCCAAAAGGGTTTTATAATTGCATTATAGTTTAATAGACATTAAGAACCTAAACCATCAAAATATCAAACTAAAGAAGATTCGAGAAAATGAACAAGAGATGTTGCAGCAAAGCATGAAAACCTTACAGATCGACACTTATTTGAAACATGTACATTTCCACACTCAGCGTTGAAAAATGAATATTTTTTGCCTAAAAGATATCTAAACAGAATAAATAAATATTATACTCAAACAACAAAATTAATAAATTTTCCCCCAAAACAACTCAATCAGATAATAACACAGCCATTACTAAATTGAACTAAAAAAACAACTTACATAACGGTGGAACATCTCCACAGCTTTCTCAGCTTGTTCTACAGTATTCATCGTGACAAACCCGAACCCACGACTTTGATCAGTCTCCCTATTGTAAATTACCTAAAAACAGAAATAAATCCATATATTGAAACTTCAAAAGTCAACCATAATTGGCTAAAAAACAGAGACAATAACCATTAAAAATAAAGAAATTTATGACTCGGCGATCTCAACAATCCCAGCTTGTTCAAAGAACTGAGCCAACTTCTCACTATCGATATCATATGGTAAATTGCCAACAGTTGGAAGAAGCCAATTAACCATTTTTCCTCATTTGACAAGATTCAACTTCTAAAATCCTCTTATTATTTATAATTTTTTTAATTTTATTTTCGTACTATTAATCCGGTCTCACAAGTGAAATTCTCTGAATCTACCCCTGCATTCAACACCCATTGACTAAAAATCTTGGGTCCACCCCTAGGCTTTCGATTTGACTAACTACGTCAACTTGCTAATGCGTTTGATTTTGAAAATGAAGACTATTTTATTAGTTTAAAAAACAAATATTGACTAAAAAAATGATCAACATGTAGACGTTAGTGTGTACATTGAAGTTGCTAAAGTTGTTAAATAAAGAGTCGGGAGTGATCTCAAGATTGGATCTCATATCGCACATCTTGACATGAAAGTGGAAAGGAATGATAAATACTTTTTTACTCATATCTTGAGGAAAAACATCTATAATTCACGTACACTTTCACGTCAAGGTGTAGAATACAAAATCCAATCTTGAAGTCACTCCAACATTATTCTTAAATAAATTCACTTGTGAAAAAATGATTAGGCAAGAAAACATTTTTAACGTGTAGATATTGACATCCCCATTGGAGATGCTTTAAGGATGTCCAACAAGATTGTAATTCTTGATTGAGACACTTATACCTGAAAGAAAATATTAGGGTGATATGAGGTTTGAAGCATTCAATCAAACGAACAGTTGAGATAAAGAGGATATTTCATAGGATTAGCAATTTAGATGGATCCTTGGAAACTCCACTAATCCCGAGGAAATCTATATTTTTTCTCCCATCTCAGCCCGTGTGTATGGTATTTTCGTGCTGTGCGACAAACGTAGTGATTAATCGTAAGGATGTGAAGTGAACCTCTCTTTTCAGAACCATATGTCCTTTTTAGGTACAGATTCGAAAACTCAAACATGACCACATATATATAGCCAAATGAGTACGAATAGCCTCACTAACTTTAAGTACCATTTCGACTCTTATCAAGGGTCGTTGAGCCCTCCTTGTGGCATCCAAAAATATGATTACTTGCGGCAGAGCCATAATGGCGCAGAGGAGAAAATTTTATAAATTTCTAAAAAATCAAAATTCAAAACGTATTATTTTTCATCTTTGAATTTTTAATTTTTAATTTCAAAATTTCATGAAAATTCAATAGCTATCCATTTTCAAAATCTTGGATCAAATCCAAATCATATATATATATATATATATATATATATTATCTGAATTTTTTCATGACATCCCGTTTGGATAGAAAGTAGAAAGCAACTTTTAAGCTGTGTTTGAATTGAAAGAAGTAGAGGAAAGAAACTCATTAAGATTATGTTTGGTTTGAAAGAAATGGAGAAAAAAGAAGATAAGGGAAGAGAAAATAAATGAGTTTTCTTTCTCTCCAAAAGTAGAGAGGAGAAAGAAATCATTTGAAAATATTTTATAATTTCAACTCTGCCCCTAAATCTCTTTTTAAGATATTTTAAAATTTCAAAGTTGTCCTAAATTCTCTCTTGTCAATCCAAACATGGTGGAGAGAAATTAAATTTCTCTTGTCTTCTCTTAATGAGTTTATCTTCTCTCCACTTCTCTCAATCCAAACATAACCTAAGAGAAAAGAAACTCAATTTCTCTCTATCATGTTTGAATTGATAGGAGAGAACTTGGGACAACTTTGAAATTTTAAAATATCTTAAAAGAAATCTAAGTGTAGAATTGACATTATAAAATATTTTAAAAGGGTTTCTCTCCATTTATTGTTGGAAAATTTATGATGGAGGAAGAAAAATTACTTCTAGGCTCAAAAAGATTCGATCTCTTTTAGATAAATATTCTCCCCTATTGGTTAAACCAAAGTACAAAAGGGATCGATGAACAAATGCCTTCAGGATACAAAGAAGCTTTACACTCAATATATTAAATCAGATTATGTATGATTTGATTTAGCCTAGAACACTCGAAAAATTTAGAAACTAATGATGCCTAGATCTTAAGCTTAGAGAGAGGAGAACACATAATTTTTCAATGAAGAAATCTGAATTCTGGTTGGCTTTTTATAGTCATTTTTGTGTCTGTTGACCAAGAGTCATGATTAAATGTCTCTTGGTCTAATAGCCGTTAGATTGTGTCTTATCTGATATCTAACGATCCAGATTATACCCTATCGAAGGTATGTGTCTCATGTCCTTTAACTAACACAGTTTAGTTGAATATGTTTGATCTAGTGGCTCTAATCGCGTCCAATCAGTTGCCATTTGATCTAACGGATCTGATCGTTCCTGATCGGATACCAATCATGAACCAACACACCTGATCGATTCTGATTAGGTACAATCATGAATCAACGCATCTAATCGTTTCTGATCAGGTACTATATCAATCCATTGCACCTGATCATTTTGATCAGGTACTACCTTGATCCAACGCATCAGATCGTTCTCGATCTACTATTATTTTGATCTATCGTATCCGATCGATTCCAGATCGGATACTGACTTGATCGCACCCAATCCATCACACATGACGAATCAACCACAACCGTTGGATGATTTCGTATCCCGAAAACTTTAAGGCTTCCCAGCTCCTCGCGACGATGTGTACATGCAAAGTGCAGCTCCTCGCGACGATGTGTACGTGCAAAGTGCTCCTCAAAGCGCATTCCAAATCGCCCTTTCGCACGTCGCACGTGCGCGGGTGGTGCTTCGCACCACCTCGAAATACTGGATCAAAGCCTAAAGATGTGATACAAATACAACTAACTATGTTGACTATTACTTGTGAGCGATGTGGGACTAAACTTTATATACACAAAAATCTCAAAAACTAACTTAAGATAAAACAAACCAAAAAATCATAAAATACTTATTTTATTTTGAAAATACTTAACATTTATAGAAAGAAAAAAAACCCACATTTTTTTTCTCTCCTCTTCACTCTTCACTAAACAATCCAAACTAGAGAAATTGAGAGAAACTCATTTATTTTCTCTTCTCTTCTTTCCATTTCTCTCAATCCAAACACAATCTTAAAGTAGAAAGTAGTTTTCTTTTGCTTTTCAAAAAATAAGGATTTTTATTTTTTAAAATGAATCCATACAAAAATTTTAAATCTTTTTAATCTAAGTCAAAAAATTACTTTTTGTGCGTATTCAATCGGGCAATAAGAGTTAAAATCTTACTAAACTATTAAGGAAAGTGTTTTTCTAGTCAAATAACTCGATTAAGTTTTTTATCAAACTCAATGCATTTGCAAGCTGACTAGACACTTGATGAGTTGATGGAATGATTTACCAAGTTGAGTCAAATTAACTCAGGTAAATTTTGAGTTAACTCTAATTAGTTATAAAACAATGATATTAATGCATTCACCAACATCGTCGTTATCATCATCAATATTGTCATTGTATTATCATTATCATCTAAGAGGTTAAGTCATGTATCATTAATTTGCTTTGGGGCCACTTCGAACCAATTTTTCAAGCTTTGAATGTTGTTTAGAAGTGTATTCTTCCAACTTTTTCTTGTTGCACTTCATTATTAAAGTTATTTAACATCCTAAATAAAGTTTAAAACATACAATTGAAATGTAAATTTTCACACCAAAATTCTCTTATAATGCTTCAATAGAAGTTTCAAAAGATGAAAAAATAATAATAATAATAACAATAATAGATAATGCTTAAGTAACATTAAAATGTACATCAATTCTACATTTTGAGGTGGTGGTTCACATATAATCATAGATGCTTTTCATTAAGATACGAATGAAAAACATCTATGATTATATGTGCACCATCACATCAGAATGTCAGTATCGATGTATATTTTGATGTTACTCAAATGTGACTCATAAATAAATGTAACTGTCCACAACAAGCCATCAAGGAGAATATATATCTCACAAAAAGATTGAAATCTTTACTATTATAATGAGAGAAGGTAGAGTAGAAGTGGTTTCACACAAAAAATTAGATCCCACAAATGTTGATCTTTATACTTAATATAATCAAGGTCATTTTGATAATAAATAAATAAAAAACAAATAAAATTACAGCTCATCATTCCAGAATCAAGGTAAATAATTTTTAAAATTATAGAAATATCCTTTTTATTATGTAATATTAAAAAAAAAAAAAAAAACCTTTAATAAATATTATAAATTACATATAAATCCTTTTGATACATTTGCATTTACACATGCGACCTACTAGTTGATAATTAATGAAAATCAATAATCAGTTTTGAGTGGAATTCAGTGAAAGAAGTCTTCCCTTTAAAATCAATAATGAGTGTACGAATTTTCATTGTGCCACACCAACCCTTCAGTCCCATCCTGTACACTTTTTTTTTTCCCCCTTTAATTGGGTTGCACTAAGTAAAAGTTGAGGTGCCAAAGGATAACGTTTCTTGTAGGTAAACCATTTTCCTTTAAATTTGAAATATACGTGTGACCTACCTATGTTCATCTCTTGAGAGTATACATGTGACTTACCTATGATCATCTTTCCAGGTACAATAATCATAATTTTAAACTCGTGAGTCAACACAGATGAGTCAAATAAACTATGATAAAATTTAGAGTCGTGATTTTCTGACTTGAAAATTTTCACTCGATCTGTACACGGCTGACATGGCAAGGGCATAAGACCATAGATCTTTTATTTCGGGATACACAAGGAAAAGATCAACAGTTATGTGCCCTTGCCACGTTAGCCGAGTTCAGATCGAGTGAAAGTTTTTAGTCAGAAAATCATTATCGTTAAATTTATAATTATTTAATAAATAATTTTTATATTTTAAAATAAATAAAAATGCTACAAAAATCTATGTAATAAAGCAAGATGGTTGCCTTCCCCTTTGTCTCAATTTCTATCCCCCAATAAACGAAGTATCTTCAGAACAACTTTTAACTTTATAAATTTTTCCGCTCCTTTTTCCAAGAATATCCCAAATTTTATTGTCTTTTCCCTTTTCTCATTTTTTAATAATATCCCTCCAACCTTATTGTCTTTTCTCTTTTACCTTCAAAAAGTATAAAATGAAAAGTGAAATTTAATCTCATTACGAATCTTGAGGACAACTTTTAATATTATTATATTTCTTATTCTCTCTTTCTTTCTAAGGATGCTCTTCTAATTTTATTGTCTTCTCAGGTAAATTCTAGTATTATACATAGTTGAATAACACATTCAAATATTTTATCCAACTTGGTCCATTTTCAACTTGAGGAGTTGACTCAATGATTTGTCGAATCGACTTGTTGAGATGGTTCCATCAAGTTTTGGGTTTAGTTTCCTTGAAATCCAAACGTACGACTCGAGTTGAATCATCCAAGTTTTGATTTGAGTTTAACGAGTTTTAAAACTATGACAACAATGTTTCCCTCAGCCCAACCATTCCTCGCCACATGTCAAAAGAAAAAAAACAAAATCCCCACAATAATAGGATAGAGTTTGTGCATTGCTACAACACATCCAAATTTCTCTGCAACCACTAAAAAGGAAAAAATGGCAGAAAAGCTTCTCAATTTCTTCATAGAGAGGATAGTAACTCATGTAAATCTTTCTAATGTAGTTGTTTCTCTATTGGCTTTGTTCATCTTAAGTGCTGTGGTTGAAAGACTCACCAACAATGGTCCCATGCTATGGCCAGTAATGGGGATCTTACCCACTGTTATCTTCCATGCCAAAGATATCTACAACTATGCAACTAAAGCTTTCACCAAAACTGGAGGAACACTTTACTATAGAGGAATTTGGATGAGTGATGTGCATGGAATCATGACTGTCGATCCTTCCAACATTGAGTACATGCTTAAAACGAGGTTCGATAACTTTCCTAAAGGGAAATTCTATAGAGAGAGATTCTCTGATTTACTCGGTGACGGTATCTTTAACGCTGATGGTGAATCATGGAAGGAACAAAAGCGGGTGGTGACGATGAAGATGCATTCGAAGCGGTTTGTCGAGTATTCTTTTAAGACCATGCAGGACTTGGTGCACCAAAAGTTGTTGAAGTTACTAGAGAAGTTTGTGAATTCGGGTGAGAGCGTCGATCTCCAAGACATTCTTCTTCGGTTCACATTCGATAACATATGCATGGCAGCATTTGGTGTTGATCCAAATTGTTTGGCTATCGAACTACCCGACGTTCCTTTTGCTAAGGCCTTTGAGAAAGCCTTGGAGATCACGTTGTTTAGGTTTCTATGGCCTAAATTTGTTTGGAAGCCAATGCAATTCTTTTGTATTGGATCGGAGAAGAAGCTCAAGGAAGCAGTTCGAATTGTTCATGAGTTTGCGATGAAAACTGTGATCGATAGGAGGATTGAATGTTGTGGATTGGGAGGTTTGGACAATCGGTCTGATCTATTATCGAGACTTATAGCGGTTGAAGACTCAAATGAACAAGGTAAGAATTATCAATTCACCGACAAATTTCTTAAAGATTTATGCATAAGTTTCATCTTAGCGGGACGAGACACGAGTTCGGTAGCATTGTCATGGTTCTTCTGGCTCATATATGAACACCCACATGTCGAAAAAAGAATTCTCGACGAGATCTACGAAATTATTGGCGAGAGGTCTAGAGGGGAAGAATTAAATTTAAATGAAACTGTTTTCACAATTGATGAATTAAAGAAAATGGAGTATATTCAAGCTGTAATATCCGAATCACTGAGGCTCTATCCACCGGTTCCGATTGATTTAAAGGAGGCTCAACAAGACGACATGTTCCCCAATGGATCAGTGGTTAAAAAGGGGGCTAAAGTTCTGTACAACATCGTTCAAATGGGTCGAATTGAGGCAATTTGGGGGAAGGATTGTTGTGAGTTTAAGCCAGAGAGGTGGATCAAAGATGGGAAATTTGTGAGGGAGAATGATTTTAAATTTTTGGTGTTTAATGCAGGACCAAGGTTGTGCATAGGAAAGAAGTTTGCTCACATGCAGATGAAAATGGTGGCTGCTTCAATCCTGTTGAGGTATTCAGTTAAGGTAGTTGAAGGCCATGTCGTCTTTCCAAAGATAACCACTACACTTTACATGAAGAATGGATTGTTGGTGACATTCGAGCCAAGATTTGGTCCGGAATACCAACCTTGAAGCGCACTAAGTAATAAATAGATCATACAAATTACATGATCTTATCCTAATCTTCATAAGGCATGGTTTGGTGTGTAGCTATAGACCTTAATACAATAAAGTGTACTACTATTTGTGTCGGTATCCATGAATGTACGTCTTTATTCAGTAAATTAGTGAGCTAATTACACAGGAAAAGGTTGCAAATGGGGCTTAGACCCATGGCTCAGTTGGTTCAACAGATCACAAAATAGCTTTGAGGTCGTGGGTTCAAGTCCAGCTTACCCATCAAAACAAAAAAAAAAATTGGCTGTGAATGTTGATACCATAGACCTGGGTTCAAAACCCGTCCTCACCCCGAGTTATTGATCTCATAATAACAGGCTTATCAGAATATCGGATCACAATACAGTTTTTTCTTATAAACTCGAGAATAAAATATAAAGGATGCCTGGTGTAAATTCAAAACCATAAACAGATATCAATAAGGAAAACCCAGTAAAAATATATCCAGAAAAGATAACTATGCAATTTTTCGAGGAAAAAGAAAGTGGGAGTTAGGGGTGGGAGTTTCCGGGTTTGAGAAAAGAAAAGCACAAGTTGAGAGAACGGTGCTCGTAGATCAGCTAGCATTCAATCCGTTGCTTGTTCATTCGGCACCTGAGTCTCCTATCTGATCCTCTCTTTCATCTCCCCGCTTGGGACTCTTCTTTTGAGTATGCTTGGGCCCTACAGTATTACCACGTCGCATTGGGGGTTCAGGCACAGAGCCCCCACAACCCCCCCCCCCCCCAAAAAAAAGATATATATATATATATTAGGGTAACGGTTTTACTCAATTTCAAAAGTATCTAGCCTACAGGGCAACTTAATCTTTGTGCAACCTATTTAATCATAACAAATTCATTTTAGGAGTAGGGATTTTCAGACTTGTTTTTATCAGATTTTGAGTTTTTCTTAGGAAGAAGTGATCGAGAGTTTTTTTTTTTTTTCTCTCGCTAGGCAAACAAGGTGGTTAATAGTCAATGTGAAAGTGGGTTCAACAGGATTTGAACAAACCTAAGTCGTGGGATGGGATTAACACTTCACACGCCTTTACCATGTAAATTTTTTGTCATGTATCATGTACTTTACCTTTGATTTGCATTTTAATTTTTGATTTTTCATAGTCATTGCTCGCATCTGATTTTCTATAGACTGGGTGCACCAAAAGCAGTCTCAATTGTTCGGGAGCTTTCATAGGAGACGGTGATTGAATGGAGAGAATGATGCAAATTGTGGTGTTCATGTGTGATAGTTCTGATGTATGAAGACTCCTGATGATTATGGGCCCAAATGAACAAAACAAAAGTATCGATTCTCACATATTTATGCATTAGTTTCATCTTAAAGGGGCGAGACAGAAGTTCAATGGTATCTTCATGATTCTTCTAAAACATAGCCAAACACCCACTAGTACTAAAAAATTCAATCCTGTTGAGGTTGTTGCCAGGTCACATACTTGTTACAAAGATGACTACTACACTCTACATGAAAAATGGCTTGTTGGTGATTTCAAGCCTAGATAAAGTCCTTAATAATTAAGTGTCTATTCTTTACAAAACTCAGCTCAAACTTCAGAAATTGGCTTCTAAAAGAAGCAGAAGCCTAGAGTTTGAAAAGTCATATCTAACAAAAGCTTGTTCATTATAAAAGCATATAAACTAGAAATTGATGTTCGTTTAACCTTTTTATTGTTGGATTCTGATAAAATAACTAGAATACCCTTAATGTTGATAATGCACCCTAGAATGCACAAAAAATGAGTAGAATACCTTAATAAATATATAATTACACTATATATATATATGGAATGTTCAGTAACAAACATTTTGACAAACATTTTGGCAAAACATTTTTCAAAACTTGGGTTAGAGGTTTTGGAATGGGTTGATTTTTGGTGATGATGATCTCCTCGGTGTAGAGATCATCCTCACCAAAAATCAGCCCATTCCAAAACTTCTAACCCCATCAAAAATGATTTACAAAAAATGGACGGTCCACAATTTTTCAACTTGTAAACTGCGACTAGAAGTTTTGGAATGGGCTGATTTTTGGTGAGGATGATCTCCTCACCACAGAGATCATCCTCACCAAAAATTAGCCCATTCCAAAACCTCTAACCCATGTTTTGAAAAATGTTTTGCCAAAATGTTTGTTGCTGAACGGGACCCATATATATCTATATATATATGGACGGTTCAGCAGCCCTAAAGTTTGCCAAGTTTAGTGCCAAACATTTTTCAAAATATGGGTTAGAAGCTTTGGAATGAGCTAATGTTTTGTGAGGATGATCTCTATGATGAGGAGATCATCCTCACCAAAAATCAGCCTATTCCAAAACTTATAACCCCATCAAAAGTGATTTACAAAAATGGGACGGTCCACAATTCTTCAACTTGTAAACTAGGGTTAGAAGTTTCAAAATGAACTGATTTTTTGTGAGGATGATCTCTTCACGGTAGAGATCATTCTAAAAAAATCAGCCTATTCCAAAACTTCTAACCCCATCAAAAGTGATTTACAAAAAATGTTTGGCACAAAACTTGGCAAACTTTGGGGCTGTTGAACCGCTCCCTATATATATATATATATGGATCCCGTTCAATGGCTAACTTTTTGGCAAAACATTTTTCAAAACATGAGTTAGAAGTTTTGGAATGGGCTGATTTTTGGTGAGGATGATCTCTACGGTGAGGAGATCATCATCACCAAAAATCAGCCCATTCCAAAACTACTAACCCCATCAAAAATGGTTTACAAAAATGGACGATCTACGATTTTTCAACTTGTAAACATGGATTAGAAGTTTTGGAATGGGCTGATTTTTGGTGAGGATGATCTCCTCACCGTAGAAATCATCCTTACCAAAAATCAGCCCATTCCAAAACTTCTAACTCATGTTTTGAAAAATGTTTTGCCAAAAAGTTAGTCATTGAACACTATCCTATATATATATATATATATATATATATATATATATATATATATATATATATATTGAAAAGATAAAAAATAATTATTTTCAATTTAATAAATTTATATACAATCTAATAAATTTCTATCAAAATTTGGATTGTATCTCCTCTTAAAAATGAACATATGATAAAGAAAATACCTGCATCATATACAATCTAACATTCACATAAAGATGAAGGGTGTTTTGATAATAAAGTAATGATAATAAATTATTTTTGGTCTTAATAGCAAAGATGAAGGATATTTTGATAATTTCTTTTTATTTTTTAAGGTTAAGTTTGATTGAAAATTTAATTAAAAATTAAGGGTATTTTGGTAATTCTTTTTTATTTTTTAAGGTTAAGTTTGGTTGAAATTTTGATTAAAGATGAAAGGTATTTTGGTAATTCCCTTTTGTTTTTAAAGGTTAAATTTGGTTAAAAATTTGATTAAAGATGAAATGTATTTTGATAAAAATGAAGGGTATTTTGAAAGATGAGGGATATTTTGGTAATTGGTAAAGATGAATGGTATTTTGATAAAGATGCAAGGCATTTTAAAAGATGAAGGATATTTTGATAATTGGTAAAGATGAATGGTATTTTGATAAAGATAAAGGGTATTTTGATAATTTCATTTTATTTTTTAAGATTAAATTTAATTGAAAATATGATTAAAGATAAGGGGCATTTAAGTAAAGATGAAAGGTATTTTGGTAAAAATGAAGGATATTTTAGAAGATGAAAGGTATTTTAATAATCTCATTTTATTTTTTAAAGTTAAATTTGATTGGAAATTTGATTAAAGATGAAAGGTATTTTGATAAATACACTTAAATCGTTTTACGTTTTTGACTTCCCACAAAAATCATTTGAAGAAAACCCTATTGAGCAACTTCTTTTAAGAGCCACTTTTAGACTTCAATTAAAATCTACTGTAGCCAAAAAAAATCCAAACGAACATCATTTATCTGATTTTTTTGAATTAAAAAAAAAAAAAACTGACTCCTGAAGCTATACAAAGAACAGGGCCTAATAGTGTTGAAGTACAGGAGATAGTAGATTCTGCGTAGTAGAAAATTTAAGACTAAAAGTTCATAATCATCAAAACCTGATTCAAAGGATTTGGGGATAAAGAGAATTCTTCAGATGAGTCAAGCGGGAACTTTGACCAAGGCTCTGAAAAAAGTCCTCACTTCAGTGACTCCTTGTATCACATGTCAATCTCTTAATGGATCCCTTATTGTTGGAAATCATCAATCACGCTGGGTTCAATGGAATGGGTCAAGGTTTATGGCATGACCAACACATGGGACAGATAATTGTGGTCAACACCAATTGAGGCTTCCACTTGATTTGGACCAAGGTTTGAGACTCTTGTACAAGCCATCATTTTAGGGTTATTTGATTTTGAATAACCCACAATATTATTAAGGAAAAAGCTCATAACAAACCTACAAATATAAGAAGAAGAAGAAGAAACCTCATGTTAATCAAAACAAAGCTACAAAGACCATCACATCTACTTTTTTTTTTTTTTTTTAAGGATCAGTAAAAGACAATCCTGTCTTTCATGTGAGAATAGTAAATGAAAATGAAAAAGTCTGATCGTCAGTGAAAATTTTCTATTAAACCCAAACAAAAAATTAAAGATACATAAATTGACAGCTTCAGGTAAATTGCAGTCTTCCAGTTGCATCTTAATTGGATTTACGAAATGATAATAAATTTTAATCACATAGAAATGGATACTGAGTGATCATAAACACACCAAACTAATTAAAGAAAGAGAATAAGTAAAAGGTCATCTTACGAAAAGACTTTCAACTCCTAATCGAAAACTTTCCCTTCACTAGCTAATGCAAAATTAAACAAAAAACCAATTGATTACTAGAAATACTCCATTAGAAAGGAACCTATCAGACTTACAAGAAATTCAAAAAAGGCTCTTAGATCTCTTTGAATTAAAAGGAGCTACGCCTTGGTCTCTCCTCAGCAACGTTCACCCTAATTGCCCTCCCATCCAAACTCTGCACAACCAATAGCATGGATTCAGGTTGTTTGCTCAACAAAGAGATGACATAAAGAAAAAGAATCTTGGAAATAGACAAGAGGGTTTATGATAAAATCATGATGATTTAACAATATTTGCAAGTCTTAATACTAACAGGTTTTGGCTTTCTTAAGGTTGCAACATAAAACTATATAATTAAGGTATAATCCCACTTGTATGGAATTCTAATTTTTCCGACGCTAATGTGGCATGTACAATGGGGTCAAGAGAACCCTAACTCTTGACCTTAGATAAAATAAGGGTCCAAATACTTGACAATGTCTAAGGAAATATATCAATTCTATTTTGTATTATGTACCCTGGATTTATACTTTAACGAAAGGGTAAATTAGCCTTTGACCTCCTATGGTTTGGAATAATTCCACATTAACCCACTACCATTTTGATAATTGCACTTACCTCCCCTTTCATAGACATTGTTAAAGTTCAGATGTCATTTTACCGTTTAACCCTCTCATTTTATTTTATTTTTTTAATAAAAAAAATGGTTAAATTTCAAAATTATAAAAATGTCCCTCTCTAAGCATTCACACTCTTAAAAGAGAACCCATTTTTTCAAAGAGATACTTTTTGTTTATTAAAAAGAATAACATTTTGAAAAGGGTAAAATGGTCTTTATAGAATGTAAAAAATCATTTTCTACCTATTTGATTGATGGCAAGTAGACGGAAGGGGGCCTGTTAGTTAATTATAGAGGAGGTAAGTGCAACTGTCAAAATGTTAGGAGGTTGACTTAGAATTATGCCAAATCAGAGGGGGAGAAAGTGTAATTTACCCTTACTGAACGCCCATCCAATTCGGTCTGTGTGGACATTGTTACAAAGCCGAACCCACGTGAACGCCCAGACTCCCGATCACAAACGATCCTTGCATCCACGACCTTACCATGTTCACTGAACACCTGCTCTAGACGAGTCTCATCAACTTGCCATGGCAGGTTCCCAACATAGATTCTGCAAGCAGACTCAAACACTCGAGCGGGACGTTCTGGCCGAGACCCTCTTGGAGCAGCCTTGTTTACTGTCAATAGCCTTCCATTTATATCCTGTTTCAAACATTAAGGGAACTCTCAACCAAGTGAATAAAACCATTGAAGTTTC
Source organism: Akebia trifoliata (assembly GCF_017979445.1). Taxonomy (NCBI): domain Eukaryota; kingdom Viridiplantae; phylum Streptophyta; class Magnoliopsida; order Ranunculales; family Lardizabalaceae; genus Akebia; species Akebia trifoliata. The sequence goes on from NC_141381.1 coordinate 27,061,968, forward strand.
ATTAAATGTCTACTTTAGTCACATAATAGTATATAGAACATTGGCACAAAAATGATAGAACAATAGTGGAAGAGGTAAATTGATGAGAACAGAAGATTTTGAGGAGGTCTTGCCTACATATTATAAAACTCTTGGGTGGTGTTATGGGTTTAGCCCCAAGTTACCAAATTCTTTCCTCGCATTCTGAAGTGTGAACTGATTCACCGTACAGTTCATTTGGGGTTTGTGGAATACAATGGACCATCTACCAACAAATCTGTGAACCCAATTGTTGCGGTTCGCTGATTTTTTTTTTTTTTTTGTTGGGCTCTAGAACCGAAATGTAAAGGTACAGCGTACTTGCCTGAGAAATCCGATTATGTCACCATGCTTTCCTTCTCAAAGACATCACCCCATAAATTTTAGCTTCTTTTCAGTGCAAGAGTCATCATCGACGAAAAGTGTATTTGATTCTTCACCATTTTCTAGCTGCTACCAAATGAATATTTACTTTCTAGCATGCCTTTTGGAATATGAATAATTGACAGTTAGAATTTGATTAATATGATATTTAACCTTGATACACAATGTTTTTTTTATGAAATAATTTTTTTCAAGTTGAATGTATGTTTTGGTTTCATTTGCTATTTTAATATGCGATATGTATAATAGTTTTTTAATGAATGTAAATATATGTGGGTGGGTGGGTGTGCATTGTGCACAACAGTGCCACTGGTGTACCCAAGGGGGTTTGATGCGTAGGCATCAACTTCCAAGTTCCAAGAGCAGCTCATCCCAGGAAGTTCTTTGATTTAGGTGGCCACTACCCACTAAGGCCATGGTACACCCCCTCTAAACCTTTATGTTGAAGTAACAGCCTTCATGTACATGATGTACTGAAACTATTCAAATTGTGTGTGATTTATCATCCAACAAACGAACATCATAAGCTGTTCTGATGCAAGGGCAACTAGATAAGAGGAAAATGGAGTTGAATTGCACTATTTTCCAAAGATATAAGTGCTGTTTGTTTTGGTCGTTTAGAAACATCTCACACTAACACTTGTTGAGTAACTTGCACCACCTAAACTATAGATAACTGTTAAGCAGTAGTGTAGTACATTAAATATTGTGGATGAAAACCATATTCTACTAGATTAGAGTTGAGATGAAATCCATTAATATCATTAGAGTAGCTCCTGGGAAATTGCATTTCCTTTTAACACCTGTAAATTTTTTTTCATAAATTACACCCGACAAATTATCCCTTATATTGGCAATTTCAAAAAGTGTGTGTGTGTGTGAGAGAGAGAAGACCCGTGTAATATGGGCTTTAGACCTCTACTCCCTCCCCTTAAAAAAATCTCCAGGCCTGCCAAAGACTGCTCACTTACGAAATAGGCCTAAGCCTATGCCAATGGACTCGTGACATCCATGCACTGAGTTGTCAAATGACGCACGTTAAGAAGGCCCGAATGAAAGACCCAAGCCTACGTGCACGGGCCCATCCAACAAAGTCCTACAAATGAAGACTTGGGCAGTCAGTTTGATAATGATCGAGTGACATTGCTTCTTCGGTCCGAACCAAGGAATCCCTTAGATATGATGCAAAATGGATTTTGTTCTATCGTTGATCAGAGATTTCTATATGAAAAATACGAATCGGAGTTTGAAGAAGGGGAAGGAGAAGGAGCCCTCGACCCGCAACAGATAGAGGAGGATTTATTCAATCACATAGTTTGGGCTCCTAGACTATGGCCAGAGAGAAGATTCTAGCCCATCCAGCCTCCCTATTTTTGAGGAGATTCTCTGCCAGGATGGGAGGTTGGACTCCTCTTGTTGGGTAGAAGAGGTTTGACCCTTTTGTCAGGTGTAAAAGAGGTTCAACTCTTTCGTGGGCTAGAGGATCAATCCTTTTTGGGTTTTAACCCTTTGCTTTACTTGTCACGGGCTTTTTGCATGGCGCAAGGAATCTTTCTTTAGGAATTCTTAAACCGTGGGCTCCATCTCCATAAGTTCTTGCTGAGGACTCATCAAAACAGCCCTTCCCTTCCTTCCTTTCACCAAGGGAGCCCTTTTTTGCTTACGCGCCTCTGCAAGAGCCATTATTTCATCTAGGCCGATTTCACCCCAAATGAGGGGCTTCGGATCCCTTTATAAAAGGATTATACAAAGAGTCGACTAGGCCTTGTAGAAGCGAAGATCGATGTCTGTCCCAGCCACATCCTCTTGTCACACAACGAGTAGATGTGAACAAGAGCAAACGATGGATAAGTGCACACCAATAGGGGAAGAATAACTATACCACTAGAACTGATATGGCATAAGGATAAAGAAAACAAAGATAAGAGAAGGGCCTGCTCAGCCCCGAACATGAGGTCCAATGATACCAGACCTACGATGCTTGTAAAAGGTAAGAGAATGGGAAGCAATAGAAACTAAACTAGTAAGTGCAATATCTTTCACACAAGAAAATTGAATCCTCTCCATAAACAATGACAAGTCATGCGACCTTAGCCTGCCATTAAATAAAAATGAAAATATATGGTCAGTACGGTATATATTCCTTTTGAAAGGACAACCCTCCAAGTCCAATACTAATAGCGATGCGTCCATGCGAAGATGGGACTTCTCCAAACTTGTACAAAATTTGGTTACTTAGGGAAATGAGATTGGGATATTGAAAAAAATTCAGGCAGGTTAAATATCCCCCCAGCAAAAGCATCTAGATATTTGTACACTCTAATATGGGCATTTTGACAGGTGAATTTGAAAAAAATTTAACAAACCCATAACTTAACTTTCTGATCACTTCAAAAAACTTTTAGGACAATTAAAAAACTTCTTGACAACACATGCTTTTCATCAAGACTAGCAAATAGGTAGTTGGGGATTATATAAATGGGCACATTATAATCAAAACATAAATAAATGGAACTTAACAAATAGGTACAAATCACACAAGTAATCAAGCAACTTTAATACCACTTGACAAGATAAAAGAGCATCTTCAAGATATAGGTCATGGAAAGATGCTATAATATATCTTACACTTTGATCAAATCCTTTAGACTACGAAGTATAGTAGAATCCTGAACATAAATTACTCAATCAGTTCTTCTAGTTTGAAGATTAGATATTACAGATTTAAGAACTATTGTTTGTTTAATTGCATCATCCGCCCACAGCACTTTTACGATAAACCTAAACCACTATTTACAATAATGAATTAAAAAATGATTTTCAAGTTCTATAAATACAAAGGATCGGTACCAAATAAAAAATGTCATCACCAGTATGATGTTAAACAGAACAAGGATCATCTTACTTAATGGATGGTTACAACTATCAAACTGAAGTATGCTCCAATGTTCAAATGTGAATTGATGGTCTCAGAACTCTGTTCAGTTGACTCAGTTTATGAGTTGGGTGCAATACCAAACTAATGCTCTTCTTTATCAAAATATACTAGCTCACTCAAAGTTGATGTAGCTGACTATGATATTAACTTTTTACTGAGTTGGACACAATGAACTCAGAGACAAAAAGACATCCACATTCAATCTTATTCTACAACTAGTAGAACCCTGGATAGACAAAATGGTGTATGTGTTGGTGTCAGATGCTAGTGCAATGCGAAGTGTCAGAGACATTAAGCCCCTGGTTCCACATGTTGAGAGATCGCATAATATAGAAAGAATGCAGTTAGATAAGTTGATTTACATTAAAAATGAGATAAACACTTTTGAATAACTCTAAGATTTCTTTGGTCACATGCCAACGTGTCTTGCATGTGAAAATAACAAGGTATCAACAAAAATCAATTCTTTGATGGATTGCCAGTAGTGCATAGGTGCAAACCAATATTACTACCAACAATTATACAAGAAGTGCAGTTAAACCAGCACCCATTCATGTTTACAGAATAAAAATTTAAGAGTATCAAATAGCCAATCTAATATTACTAGTACCAAGAGATGAAGTCCCAAAAGGGTTTTATAATTGCATTATAGTTGAATAGACATTAAGAACCTAAACCATCAAAATATCAAACTAAAGAAGATTCGAGAAAATGAACAAGAGATGTTGCAGCAAAGCACGAAAACCTTACAGATTGACACTTATTTGAAACAAGTACATTTCCACACTCAGTGTCGAAAAATGTATATTTTTTGTCTAAAAGATATCTAAACAGAAAAGATAAATATTATATTCAAGCAACAAAATTAATAAATTTTCCCCCAAAACAACTCAATCAGATAATAACACAGCCATTACTAAATTGAACTAAAAAAACAAACTTACATAACGGTGGAACATCTCCACAGCTTTCTCAGCTTGTTCTACAGTATTCATCGTGACAAACCCGAACCCACGACTTTGATCAGTCTCCCTATTGTAAATTACCTAAAAACAGAAATAAATCCATATATTGAAACTTCAAAATTCAACCATAATTGGCTAAAAAACAGAGACAATAACCATTAAAAGTGAAGAAATTTATACCTCGGCGATCTCAACAATCCCAGCTTGTTCAAAGAACTGAGCCAACTTCTCACTATCGATATCATATGGTAAATTGCCAACAAAAAGCTTGGCGTCTTCGGGTGGCTCAAACCCATCGTCACCACCACTATCTTCGGTTTCTTCGATGCTCCCCTCTGCAGTCCCTTCGCTCTCACCTTCCCAATCCGAGAGAACAGCTTCGGTCCCCTCTTCTTCTTGATTCTCCCACTTAGCTTCATCTTCTTGGACTTCGTTTTCTTCCTCTTGTTGAGCCCAATCTGAGGTGGAGGCAACCATGGAGATTAGATTTGATGAAGAATTCTTGTTTTTGATGGGAAGATATGAAGGAAAAGAAGAGGAGGAGAGGTGAAGGAATTTTATGGGTTTTGAAGGGAGAGAGAGAAATGGGTATGAAGTTTTGGAGATGAAGAGAGTAGGGAGAGAAGTTAGGCAGGCGTCTGCCATTGATAGAGGCTTGAAGATAGGTGTAGTTGCAGAAGACATGGTGGGTTGAAGCAGAGAGAGAGAGAGAGCGGATAAGGTGTAGAAAATAGAAATGCGAGTGAAGGCGAGTAGGTTAGTTCATGTTGTCGGACACAAATCTCCATGCACTCTAATTAATCCACGTCGTAGAGTTAGTTGACCTAAACGTAATATAAAATTATAAAGGGTATTTTAGAAATACCCCTATTAAATGGGTGATATTAGGTTTACCTCCTTAACAAATGCAAGATTAGGATTACCCTTGACCATAAGTCAACATTATTTTTACTGATGTTTTAACGGTGAAATTTTGATTTTGATTTTTTTTTTCAAAATCTTAAATTACTAAATAGTCTTGATAATCGTATGCCCCCTCTAATATACGCTCCCATTACAGAACTGTAAATCATTTACCTCGGGATACATAAGAAATAGATTTATTATTCTACATATCTCAAGGCTAAGGATATACGTTCTATGATGGGGCCGCAAAGGGGCGTACGTTAGAGGGGGCATCAGAAAATTATTATTCATTACTAAATCAAAATTTCATTGTTAAATCATCAAGAAAAAACAACATTGACTCCTTGCATTTTGCAAGGGTTAAACTTAATTTCTTTAATTTAACATGAGGGTGTTTCTAAAAGAGGAAATTATTAAAAAATCTAAAAAAACGTAATACATTTTTTATAATTATCAAATCAAATCCAAATCGGCACTTTAAGTATCGAATTTAAAAAAAACAAAATTCAAATGTCGAATTTTTTAAAAGAGAGAGAGATAAATGCTAAATTTTTTGGCTCACATCCTAACAAACATTTGATATGTGGCACAATGACATCAACAATAGAAAGAGCTTCTCTCTCTTGTCCATTGCCCACATATTTATTTTTTAAAATTTCAAATCTTAAGAAGGGTTATTGGTTCCACATGGAAAATCCAATAACACAGTCTTTTAGATTTCATGAAAATATTCATATTTAAAAAAATTATATTAATATTTTTCTAGCTTGATCCAAGGTGTTGAAAATGGATGCCCACCGAGCATCCAAATTTAAAAATAAAACTCAACGGTGAAAAATAACTATTTTTTATTTTTTTTATTTTTAAGTTCATATAAATTTTTCCTCTACAACTCCATTGCATCAGATCATGTTTTTTAATGTCACAAGGTGATCAAATTAGAAAGTTCACTTCAGGAGAGAGAAAGTGGTGTTGCCAAAAATAATGTTTATTTAACATTAAAAAACAACGCCCTTTTCTTTCTCTTGCCCATAGTGAAAAATAAAAAAATAAACTTTCTAATTTGATCACCTTATGGTATTCAAAAACATGATCAGATGCAATGGAGTTGTAGAGGACAAAATTATATGAACTTAGAAAAAAAAAATTAAAAAATAATTATTTTTCACCGTTGAATTTAGGTGCTCGGTGATTACTTATTTTTAACATTTTAAATCAAGCTCAAAAAACAATATTTTTTTAATTTTTTTTTTTAATATGAATATTTTCATGAAATTTAAAAGGTTGTTAGATTATCAATGTGATAATCAAAGTGGCCCCAACGACCCTTTTTAAGATTCAAAATCTTAAAAATAAATATGTGGGCATTGGGTAAGAAAGAAGTTCTCTTTATTGTTGATGTCATTGAGCCACATATCAAATGTTTGTTGGGCTATGAGCCAACACGTGATAGGACATGCGTAAAAAAATTTAGCATTTCTCCTTTTTCAAAAATCGAAATTGATCAAAATTTGATTTTTTTTTTTTTTAATTCAGCATTTTAAGTGTTGAAATTTTATTTAATTTTTTTTTTAATTCGGTATTTAAAGTGGCAATTTGGGTTCTATTTGATAATTATAAAAAATGTATTACTTTTTTTTATAATAAATTTTTTTTTCATAATTTCCTCTTTTTAAAATACCTAATTATAAATAGTCCTGGTTGATGGTCAATTAGTCAAATGTGATTGGACAATGCAGTGCCCTACGTATATTATATGAGTCTTGGTGGTAACCTGAGTATCGATACTGGATAGGGTTGTAAATGGGCAGGCTTTGGGTTGGTTCAAGTGGGTCTGGCCCAAATAAATTTGACCTACGTGCAGCCCGGCGCGGCCCACAACTTTTCTTCATTATGTTTTATAAAATTAATTAGCTATAACATATTATAGATGAAATTAGAGAGCTGTTATTGGCACCCCAATTTTACTTATTACACCCCAATTTCTTAAAGTATTTATCATCCCCCAGTTAAACATTAAAACATACTCATCAAACATTATAAAGGTTTGGGTCAAATTATAATCTCAACATTACAAAATTAATTATAACACTCATTCAAACAATCAGTTGTTGTTTACTCGTATAAAATCTCAAACCCAAAAGATAGAAATAACGGAAGAGCTTCGATTTGCATCTCAACTTTGACTAGTTCTTAACCTTATTTTCTTTAATTTTTAATTAGGGTGTAATAAGTAAAAGTTGGGGTGCCGATAACAGCTCTCTAAATAAGGATGTAAGATATCTGGCCAATGTTGGGTGGCCTGACGAGCCTAGCTGAGTCCAGCTCTAAATATGAATTGGACCTAACATGGCTTGGCCCAAACGATTAATCAGGTCTAGTCGTAAATTGGATCCATAATAGGCTCGGTCCGTTCGACATTGGGGGTGGTATTGTCAGGCAACTACATCATGATATGGGAATGATGTAATGGGCTTCAGCTTTAATTGGGTGCTCAAGATAACTTTTTAGAACTTATTTACGAGAGATTTACCGGGCAGACCTATCTGTTGCAATTTTATTACAAAAACTCCCCTACTTTATCAAGTTGTTACCTGCATAAACCTTACTTTATGAATCATGCTACCATGACTTATACAGTAAGATTTCAAATCTTACTAAGGGTCATTGGACCCACATGGACAATCAAATTAGCAAATCTAACAAACAGACCTTTATATTGCATGTAAAAACTCAGATTCTACAGAAAACATTAAAAGAAAAAAAAATCTTTTTGATCTTGATAGTAGATGTTCAAAAACTCTCAAATTTAAAATTAAAATTCAATGGCAATTTTTTTTTTCAAATTTTTTTGTTAAATTTCTTAGAATTTTTTCCTTCGTAATCTTATACAGATTACGTCAGATCATGTTTTTAAACACTTCAAATTAATGTGGTTAGAATCCACTCCAAGATATGTTTAATTAACAAATTAACTGCAACATACATATTTTACTAAAGTAGGAAACAATTTAAGATACTTTGTTTTTTCAAACTAGTTAACTTGCATCTTATAGTATATTTTAAATAGCCATGAGCACACTTCTCATAGGAACTGAACTTTGTTACTTTGATGCAATAATTTTAAAAGCATAACAAGAGATAGATGCAAATTACTTTGATGCAGAAACCTCAATAGATAACTTCGATTTCTCGCACATTGCTTTCATCTTGAACATAAGGTGGAAGTTGTAATGTCAAGAACTCAACCTTAGCGTCGTAATCGAATGCCTCCTCTTTTGTATCCACAGTACAATACTTTGGCTTTGTGCTCGAATATGCTCCAAAACGACCACAACCTCGCACTTTGATCTTTATCGTACAGCTTGAAGAATCCTTGGTGCAGTTTAGTGCTTCAATCGCTCCTCCTGAGTTATACATGTCAACCAATCCAATTGGTGCAAAGTGAACCTTTAGGTTGTATTCCTGGTGCAATAACCTTGCAAATTTTGGTAACTTGGAATATGAGAAATGGACAAAAAATGAACCATAAAGGTGATTGACAGACTGACCCTAATTGGAGATATTGTATATACTTCGCATTGTAGAACACCTAAACCTACTTCAATGTTTTCGTTCTTCGATAGTCTGGAAAGAGATCCTGAAACAAAAGATGAACCATGTAGTTGGTTAAAACATGAAATCAAAATGTGAGAAACCTATATTACCTGGTTCATCGGTTCACTTGGTTCGAATTTGGTTCCGTGGTTCGCCACTCTAGAATGAACCCATTTCATAGGGTTAAGTAGAGATAATTTGTTCCTTGGTTTGCTTGTGCCCATATATAATTCAAGAATATAAATTACAAGTACAACTATAATGTTAAAAAACTCTAAAATAGAAACAAATTGATATAATAATCCAAATTCTAAAAATAAACAATGAAAAAAAGATAAAAATTGTTGCAAACCCATGCTTTGGTTTGCCAAACCCAATCAAAATTCATGGGTCGGACTAGTACCAATGAATTGGGTAACATAGTGAGAAACGATACTTGGGTAGGAAGGGAGATTGGAAAATTACCTGAATTGAAGGCATAAACAGCACAATCACCAGTCCAATTCTCACCAGTAACATCTTCGAGAAATTCAACATTGTTGGGACTGACACGGCCCAAAATGGGCGAAAGCTTAAAGTCAGACACGAGCTCGCTCTGATCTTTCTTTATGCAAGGCCAACTTCCCACTCCTTGGCAATTAAAAACGCCTATAATTCCCGATAACTTGTTCAAATTCCAAATCTTCAGTAGGCTGCAAGATCAATTCATGTAGTGACCATAGTGAAACTCATGTACTTCTTTGAAGTTAATTAATTGGAGTTTAAAATATATACTTGAGGAAATTCACCTTTTCCCATCCATGACGGGGTCCTCAAATAAACAATCCCGAGTAGGCCGGCCAGCATATCTTGCCCTTAGAACACTTCCATCAGGAAGGACTAGCTTCTTGAGAATCTTGAAATCATGTATGCCTGGTTTGTCACTTTATAGAGCAGAGAGGATTAGTAAACAACTTACCTCACTATGAGAGAGAGAGAAATAGAAGCCTAGTATGAGAGAGAGCTTTCTATTAATGGGATGGAATCTTAATTGTTAGTGGTTTCTACTTACCTTACACATACCCCACATCCACCCAAAGCTCTAGCCACGGCATGGAATTCTGCTGCTTCGTGTTTGCTCTGAGATTAAGAGAGAAATGCTCTTAATTTCTGAAATTCACAAGTACTAAAGCCTCAGTTTTGAGCGAGACTGTTGAGTGAATATTTTCCTCAACTCTCAGGTGTGTCATGCCCCATTTAAGCCCCCATGACCCTCTTATATTTATAGTTCTCCCCCTCTCCAACAGATCGGTCTTTTGGAGTTGGTTGGTTAGCATGGTATCAGAGCGCTAGGTTCGTCTAAGTCACGGGTTTGATTCTTTCCACCCGGAGTGTTGAGTATATATTTTCCTCCACTTTAGGGTGTGTCATACTCTAGTTAAGCCCTGTGACCCTCTTATATTCATAGTTCCCCCCCTCTCCAACAGATCGGTCATTTGTTACAGACCACAATTGAGTCAACTCAAAATTCAAAGACTGTAACCCAATGTATCTCATCTTACTTGGAAAATGTCCCAATCCGGTACAACAATCTCCCCTAGAAAAAAACTGTTGAATGCAACGGATGCAACATGTAAGGTCTGAAATGTTTCTTCCCTCGGCATAAAATCCTCTGATGCTCTGGCAACGGCGCTCTTTTTTGAGCTGAAAGCAACCAAACTACTCATTAAGATCCTACTACTTGGTTTATAAGCTATCATATATATATATATATATATATCTGAAAAAAGAAAAGAAAAAGGTAAACCTGTAAATAGTATCTGTGTTGTGACACATGCAGCAAATTATATTATTTCCTTCAAAATTTCTCGTGATTGACTCCTCAAGGGCCAGCTGATATTGTCTGGTCAATGAGACCCGTCCTCCGTAGCCGGATCCCAGAGTTTCTATTACATTCTGCACATCTACCTTGACTCCATCAACACCTCTACTAGAAAGGTAACCATGAAGGTCATCATAGAACTCATATATCTTTGAAGGATCTATAATCCCAACCCCATATTTCGCCAAGCTGTCCATGGCAATATCTCTAATGTTCCCCGTGTGACCCGAAGTCATAATTGGGTATACGATCTTTGGGTTGTATTTCTTCAATGCTTCCGATGATGGTAACAGCCCACCCCAATAACCAAGCAAGGCATGCCACATGTAAATACGCCTACAACATCCAATAAATTTATTAGTTCATAAATACTGAAAGTTAGTGAAAATCAAATTTGGTGGTTTGATCAAGAACTATACTTCAATCCGTATCTCTCTTTGATAGCCTTGATGAACTCACTGAAATCATAGGATGTACTACCAAATTTTATGTCCCTAAACTTTTTGTTCTCTTTGATATCTACTAATCTACTTGCAAACCTATGGATCAACACAAGATCAAGTGAGGGGGATTAGAACCAATCTATAAAGACGACCCAACATAAAGGGTAGCAGAAAGTATTGGTAAATAACACTTACTGTGTCCCTTCAATGAGCGGTTCACCTTCCTTTTTGAATTCATTTACTGTTTCTTGCCAACCATCGTCAATGATCAGAAATCTTGCTGGACAGCCCCCTGTAGATAAACTGCAAAAAAAAAAAAAAAAAAGATTATTAAATCATGTCTCTTGACTGGGTTATTGGTCATGTTAGACTGAATAAAGATTGAAATATCATATTTTATTTTAGAACCTTTCAAGTCCCTCTTTTATTCCTTGTGGATTGACTTCAGTGTAGAAAGCATCCCAAGTACACCACCCAAACCAATCTAAGTTTGCTGGGATCTGTCAATTAAATCACAAAAAAAGACATTTTTTTCAATAAAATAATTTTCACCCGAGAAAATCTTCCAATTTCATTGCGTTGTCCGTGCTCACAAACATGCATAAAATATAAATTGAAGATTCGGGTTTTTGCTAACCTTCTTGCTCTCAATGTGATTGAAGGTGCCCTTGTGTTTCTCTAATATCCTACACCCATTTCATGATTTAAAACATAGTAACTCAATTACTTTAAAGAAACATAATAGAATGACGTATATCATTTAACGATAAATCAATTAGGTAATCTTGATGTTTGAAGCAAACCCACTTAATGGATTCCTTCATGAGCTCAAATGGGTTATCCCCCGAATTGACAAAAACAGCTTCTTGAGCTTGTGAGGTTTGAACATTAGGGTCCCCTGTAGAAACAAACTGTTTCGATGAGACAATCGAATATAAATCAAAAAACCCAAAACACAAACAAAACTAAAAGACCAACCAACAAACTAACCGCTTTCGATGTATAATTGAAGCTCATTGGTAGAACTACCCTGCAAACTTGTACGAAATTCACCATCTAATACCGGTAATATCAGTATGTAGAAAGTGTCTTGGGTAGTTGAATCAATTGTTTCTACATTGAGAGCAGAATCTACTTTTGCTTCCAATAGCAACATTTGGGTTTCGATGGGAATATCGCTTCCTGATTTTCCGAAACGCGGTATCATCCACCAGATCTTGAATCTGAAGAGAGATAGACATCTATATCCCCTGCAATGCCCACATAGAAACCCAGTTTTATACCTCAAGAAAAAAAAATGAAGACCTTTGTTGTATGAGATGACTTAATGGTTATGTTTTTTGAAATAAATTCAATTTGTAAAAATAAAATAAAAGAAAGATATTTATATTAAAATTGACAAAACCTAAAGCCCTATTCTAAGCATGCATGAATGCATCTTTTTTTTCAAGCAATTCTTCACATTGTGATCTTCTTGTCTCTCCAAACTCTCAAATTTAGTGAAAAACAGTAAAATAACCACCAAAAAAAAATTACCCATTAAATTATTCTACCCATTTAACCATCTAAATCCATCAATTCCTAGTTTGACATTCAAAATATTAAGCAAACTAAACAGAATTACACATAAATATATGTATGTAAGAAAAATATGCACAAACAAAGCAGAAACTTACTCAAGAACACCAAGAGTGAAAACATGGTAAGAACTTCTAGTAGTTGAAGTTGCTCCGATAAAAGCTGACCCACAACTTGCCGGAGAAGTGACAATATTTGCCGGAACACAACTTAGAACCACCTTACCACGTATCATGAGGCACCCATCTCTAATGCTAGGCGTGGATGTGATCGTCATCTCGTAGGTTTCTTAGACACATAAACATAAACACAAACACAAACAACTTTGATGGATAGAAAGAAAGAAAGAAACTCAGAAGAAAGAACTAAGAGTCTAAAACGTGGAGAAGAAAGTAAACCAGCTGCACAACAACGACTAAATCTATGGACTAGCTACTTACAAACAAATATATTTTAAGAATAATGATTTTCTCCTTGTCCACCTCCTACGTGGCAACACCATACTCTTTCCACGTGACTGTATATAAAATCATAGATTGTTTTTTCTCGGGATACTTCACACATCAAAATATATATATATATGGGAAATGTTCAGCACCCTAAGTTTTACCACACACTTTAACAAACGTTTTTTGTCCTACATGAGTTAGAAGTTTTGGAATGGGCTGATTTTTGATGAGGATGATCTCTATGATTAGAAGATCATTCTCCCCAAAAATCAGCCCATTCCGAAATGTTTAGCCCCATGTTTACACATTGAAAAATCGTGGACCGTCCATTTTTTGTAAACCATTTTTGATGGGGTTAGAAGTTTTGGAATGAGCTGATTTTTGGTGAGGATGATCTCCTCACCATAGAGATCATCCTCACCAAAAATCAGCCAATTCCAAAACTTCTAACCCATGTAAGACAAAACACGTTTGTTAAAGTGTGTGGTAAAGCTTAGGGTGCTGAACGGGACCCTATATGGAAATGTTCAGCATCCTAAGTTTTACCACACACTTTAACAAACGTTTTTTGTCCTACATGGATTAGAAGTTTTGGAATGAGCTGATTTTTGGTGAGGATGATCTCTATGATTAGAGATCATCCTCCCCAAAAATCAGCCCATTCCGAAATGTTTAGCCCCATGTTTACACGTTGAAAAATCGTGGACCGTCCATTTTTTGTAAATCAATTTTGATGGGGTTAGAAGTTTTGGAATGAGCTGATTTTTGGTGAGGATGATCTCCTCACCATAGAGATCATCCTCACCAAAAATCAGCTCATTCCGAAACTTCTAACCCATGTAAGACAAAACGCGTTTGTTAAAGTGTGTGGTAAAACTTAGTGTGTGGTGAGGAGATCATTCTCACAAAAAATCAGCTCATTCCAAAACTTCTAACCCCATCAAAAATGATTTACAAAAAATGAACGGTCCACGATTTTTCAACTTGTAAACATAGGGCTAAACATTTCGGAATGGGCTGATTTTTGGGGAGGATGATCTTCTAATCATAGAGATCATCCTCACCAAAAATCAGCTCATTCCAAAACTTCTAACCCATGTAGGACAAAAAACATTTGTTAAAGTGTGTGGTAAAACTTAAGGTGCTGAACATTTCCATATATATATATATATATAATTATGTATCCTGAAAATATATCTATAATTCTATACAAAACCACGTGGGGAGTGTATGCAAGAGGAGAGTCAGAAAATCATAACTTGTGTTTTAAGAGTCGTGATAATCTGACATCCCTCTTGTCATACTTCCCCTTAAGTGGTACATGGAAAAAAAATATTTTTTTTCTCGAGATACAAAAGAATATATTTTCATAAATTTATGTAATTATGTATCACGGGAAAAAAATTCATGATTCTAACACATATCACCTTAGGAGAGTATGCCACGTGGGGGTTCAGATTATCATTACTCATATTTTTAATGGGGTAAGATATTTTATAAATATATTTTAAAGGTGTAAGATATTTTTTAAATAAAATATTTGTTTGCCTTGTTTTTATTTTATTTTGTCTGTTAGCTAATTTCTTTAATAGAAAATATGCCTTTACCTTTCAATCAAACCGACAAGCCTCTTGGATTTATTTTTTTATTATAAAAAAATTTATATTTATAAACCCGAAATTCAAGGGTTTGAATTTGGTCCGGGTTCAAGTTCTAACGACTAAAATCAAATCAAAATTTTCAGGTATTTTTTTATTTAGGTTCAATCCAAATTCGGGTATCTATTAACTTCAGATTTTATCTGTTCAATCGGGCTCACGTAGATCCAAAATTTAACTTATAAATATAAATCTATATAATTTTACAAGTGTTATTTTTATAAGTTTATATTACATAAGTATATAATATAAGCCTATATATATTTATATAATTATATAACATTATAATTTATAAAGGAGCACCTAATTAACTTTTATATATATATATATATATATATATATAGTTATTTATAATTATACAAGGGATTAGACTCCTAAGAATGACTCATGAAAAAAACATATGATCCCAACTCTTTAAATGCAAATTCCAATGGTTGAGATCTATGACTATCTTAATAACACAAATCTCGAAGATGCTTATCCCGATGATAGATCTCAATCATTAGATTTTACATTTAAAAGGTGGGGTTGGGATCATGTGTTTTTTTTCATGAATCATATTTTATGTCATTGTTATTATTAGAATTTAAATTTAAAAGTTCTTTAATTGAAATTAAATTGTACACAAACTTTAGCAGATTTAACATATTTTTATCCTGAATTTTTTTTTTTTTTTTTGTAATTTCAATAAAATTTTGAAAATAATCACAAATATTTGATGTATTATCTCAATTATTTTATTATATTTTTGTCTCACTACGTGTCTTCTAAAAAAATAATTAAATTTGTATAACGAACTACATGTTGTAACATATAATAGGTGGAATTCCAACGATGTGCGCATCTAATGATTATATATATGGTGGGTAGTAAGCTAAATAATACATAATATTCATCGAATCATTGTTTACTATGAGATACTTTTACACTACTAATAACGTCCCAAATAGATTTAAATTATTCACTTAATACTATCTTGTACTATTAAATTTAAAACATGTGTCGCACAACGAACGTGTAATATTTTTTTTTTAAATTTCTTTGTTAAGTAAAGAATCTTTAAAGTAATTCACAACAATATTTTTACCAGTTGTATTATCTAGTGTAATTGTAAATATTTTATTAGTAATTTCATAATCTATAAAAATATTTCGTAAAGTTTAAAAAATTACTAAGCCACTATGTTTTGCATTTAATAAAAAAAATTTGCTATTATATAAATTTTAATTTTTATATATAAAATATGTTGTAACACATATATGATATACCTTGAATTGAAGTCCATGAATTAGAAGTTGGGCATGTGTTGCTATGTGCATTTTGTAACAAGTACTTAATCTCTAATTTTTGTTTTTGAAATATTTTCATTACATCTCTTTTAAATGTATTTCTAGAAATACTTTTAAAATGAGGAAAATATATATATTTTAAATAAATTCTTTATAATATATTTTTTCAAGGACTAAAAATGGAATTTCTTACATAATAAAAAATTTAACTATTTCTCGTCGTGTTTTATCGGTATCATATGTTTATGTGTTTATTTCGCTAGTGATTGATCAACTAAGCATATTTTGACTAATATCCGATTGTTTTCTTTTTGAACACGTATTTTTATATGTTTGTCCATTGTGTTCATTCAAGTAGATTTAGTAGAAATAGCTAAAACTTTACAGCAATAATTGCATTTAATATTTTTCATTTTCATTTTGTATGACTTTACAATATTTATTAACGTAAAATGTTGTTGTGTCTCGGATTGAAACCTTTTCAATTTTTTGGGAAGATTTGGATTATAGGATTCAGGCTCATTGCTAGCCTCTTAAGCAAAAGAATTAAAATCATCATTAAGCGTATGAATTTGATTAAAATGAAGACTATCATCATACTTTTGAAAGTCTTGATTATTAAAACTTTGGGGACTCATTATTATTTTATATATATAAAAAAAGTTGAGATTTTAGAAATAGAGAAAAATAAAAAAGGAGGAGAAGAAGAGACTATTAATATGAATAAAATTAGAATCACAACACCTTATTTTCAAAATTTTGATTTTCATCGGTTGCCCTTGCCACATGTCAATTTAATCGATTGTCAATTCCCACGTAAAAGAAAATTTTTGACTTCGAATTTCGAATTCACAAGTGCTTGAGTCTTTCTTTATGATAACTTGATTTTTATGTGCTTGAGCCAAAATGATGATTCAATTTAATGAAATCGAGATAAAATTGAACTGATTAAGAAAAAAAAAATCTCAATTTAATAAAAAAGAGAACTTTGTAAATTAAGAGAATTTGTAGATAATTATGGGAATAAATTATAAAATGAGATATTTAGAGAGATTAAGAGAATTTGTAGAGTTTTAAGAGTGGTAGATTGTTTTGAGAAATATGAGGTATTTATAATGTTTTGTATTTTCTTTTCATTTTTGTGCGATTTCCGGTCCTGGTTGACAGTTGGGGAGGGAATCAAAATATTTTGATTTAAAAAATAAATGAAAAATAAAAGTTTATGATTCACGGTTTGGGTTCGGGTCCAACTTTTTTGTTCGGATAATGGATTTCGGGTAAAATGTACATCCTTAGAGCAGTCCTGCATCTCTCCAAATTCTTTTGAACCATTGTATTTGTTAGACTTGAATGTCTATAAATAACTATGAAGCCCACTCGTCTTTAAACTCAATTTTCTCTCTAGTCCTTTTTACGTTTTGTACTGTTGTAATACATAAAATTTAGTCGTGCTTCATTTTTTTTTTCTTTGTTAAATCGGGGCAAAAGGATAGAGAGGTGAGATTTTTATGATCTCTGTTGTCAAACTCTTCTAGCAATCCCAACCATCCTATCTCTTAGCTTCTCCATTGAAGGGGTGTTGGCTAGGTACAAAATTGATTGACTGTGGCAGCTGCACTTATTACATGCCTCACATTCTATTAATAAAATGGTGAGCCCATGTCTTTTCTTCTTTAAACAAATCCACAACAAGTAAATCAAATTACAAAGTTACAACTTATTAGAATCCCTTTTACATTGGAAAAAAAAAAAAAAAACATTAACCACTATATAAATAACAAAACAAATTAAACCACCAGTGATAGGTACAAGGAAGATTTAAAAAAAAAAAAAAAAAAGGATTCAAATAGTTGATTCGTAATATCTGTAAAACATTATATGTAATATAACAAATGATCAGATGTCAACCATCCTTAAATAATCGGCTAGGATTGGGCAAACCGTTACTAGGCATGTTATTAATCAGGTTGATATAGGGTTGATTTCCTTCTAGAGTTGGGAACTAGGCCCATCTAGTAGTCGAACATAATTTATAATATATTAGAAGTAAATCCATGTGAGTCATGTTGGATGGACCTTAATTCTCTATTTGTTGACATGGAGGTGCGCACAGAAGCATAAATGATTTTCACTCGTATCTCAATGAAAAACATCAATGGTTTCGACCACGCCTCCAGGTCAACAATGTGTGAATTGAGGTCACTCTAACATTATTCAAGTCATATATAAATGGGGCTTAGGCTCATAGCTCAACAACTTTGAGGTCATGGCTTCAAATTAAGAATAATAATAAAATAAATAAATAAATAAGTAAATAAATAAAAATCTAAGGGTTGGTGAGATGGCCAAGACCACGTTTTTAGAAGTGGAGATCTTGAGTTCTAATTCCCCCATAATGGCCAACATCAAGGATTTATCCGAGAAATGACTTGGTACATGTTGTGGGAGGAGACTGCATTTGCCCCGATGATTAGTTTGATGCTTCAAGAGACCTAAATATCAAAACTCAAAAAAAAAATAAAAAAATAAAAAAATAAAATTACATCATGCTCAAAGAAAACATGCTTGAATCTCATAAATATGCCTAAATACTTGTTGGGTAAGGCTTGGCTTGGACATAGGCCTTTTCAGACTTCGATTCTAATTATTTACGGTCTTTTTATATTTTTACTCGATTTGTCTCTTAGATTTTTTTTAGAAGTCCTTGTAAATTTATCACACAAGACCATGCTTTTTCAAATTTCTCAAAATGAAATCTTTTCAAAATATAAACACCATGGTTCCCTATTTTGAAGATATGCAAATATCCAAATTTTATACCTTATATATTT
The DNA here is from genome assembly GCF_017979445.1 of Akebia trifoliata. Classification (NCBI taxonomy): domain Eukaryota; kingdom Viridiplantae; phylum Streptophyta; class Magnoliopsida; order Ranunculales; family Lardizabalaceae; genus Akebia; species Akebia trifoliata. The sequence goes on from NC_141381.1 coordinate 27,080,885, forward strand.
TCTTATCCTATTCTCAACACAAAGATTTGTATCCATTATTTTTTATGATATATGCATGGATCAAATATATCATGGTCAATTTCTGTATATGTCATGGTTCCTTATTTCAAAAATGCGCAAATATCAAAATTTTACCTTTTATATATATTTTTCTGACCTATTTCCAACACAAAGATTTGTCTCCAATTTTAATGATATTATGCCTGGATCAAATATTTCATGGTCAATTCTTCAGAAATAGTTAGGAGTAATTCTTCTACTATGAAATATGATAAGTGAGATTTTTGAGTCAAGTGTTTATACAATCTTCTTCTATTCCAAGAAATGAATCATCGAAATAATGAGTCAATTTTGGAAAAGGCATGGATTATATACACTCACTTTTTTGCTCACTTCACCCACTTTACTGCTTTCATCCACCATCCCTACCGAATCTCATTTTCCTCCTCAAACTCCTCATTCTTCTTTGTATCTCTTTCTTTCTCATTTTTCTTGTTCTTCTTCTTTGAACCCACATAAGTTTCAAACTAGGGTTTCATGATACAAGAAACAATACCCTTAAAACTTATAAAATAGGTTAGCAATAATTGTGATAATCTCAACTCCTAATGTAGTAATTACTAGAAAATCTCGTTAGCGAAAAAAAAAAAAATCTAACAAAATTTCGTTCGGTAAGTCAATATCAAATTTGTCAATCGATAAATTCCTACCAAGTTGCAATGTAAATTTTCAATAGCTTCCTACCGAACAAAAAATTAGTTTTTTCTTTTTTTTTAAAGTGGGTATGACCGAGTACTTTCACGATTTATTGGAAAGGGGTGAACGGGCAAAAAAGTGGCTGCATAGTTCAGCCCTTTTGGGAAAAAAAAAAAAAAACCTAAAGGAAACTAAGAAACCATTTTATTTTTGTTATTTATATTATCAAGTTTTGCCTTCAAAAAATAGTTTCCAAATGGGTCCAATCAAAGGGGATGTTGCTCATTAATTTTAACGGTCTAGATTTATTGGTATACGCTTATACAAGGTCTCGCATAATATACAAGTGGAACCCTTTTTTCTTCTACTCCAAGTCTCCAAACCCTCTTTCTTCCTTCCTCTAAAGCCATTTTCGATCACTCTCTGAACCAAATAGTTTTTCTGTAAGTTCAGGATTTAAAATCTCTTTAGGGTTATCTCTGTAAGTTTATCTTAATCTCTTTTACAAAACCCTAGTTTTGATTATTACAGCTATAGTAGACAGATTTGAAATTAAACAATTGAAGCTGTTTGGTTGTGTAGGTTTAATTAGTTCCAGAATGTCGAAATCAGCGATAGATCTTCCACCTAAGGGAGGGTTTAGTTTCGATCTGTGCCGAAGAAACGAAATGCTCTCGAAGAAAGGTGTTCAACCTCCATCTTACCGAAAGACTGGAACAACAATTGTTGGTCTTGTTTTTCAGGTACGCGAGTTTCCACCACTCTTCAATCGAATAATTTTTATTTATCTTTTTTTTTTTTTTTTTTTTGAGACTTAGATTCACTTTATATGATGCTAAAAAGGCTGAATTCGTCTATTTTTGGTTCGTGGGTAGACCTGAATTTATTTTTCTTGACATATTGAGATTTAAAGTTCCAATTTTTTAAATAAGTTTCTAGGGTTAGAGAAGTACGTAATTTAACAAAATGTGTTCTTTATGTATGAGTTCACTTTTTGTTGTTGTTGTTGCTGTAAAATTAGGTTTAGGGTCAACCTTTATCCTCAAATTTTTAGTCTGGGAAAATCCGGATTGATGAAATTTTGTGCCACATTTGATAAATCCCCTCAATCTGAAGGATTTTGGACCGGCTTGGACATCAATGATTCATCTTGGACTTGAAAAATTGATAAGATCTATCTAGTTAAGCTTGTAAAGCTCGAACCTTTTTCCATGATTGTAGTTTACAACCTGAAAAGTTTTCATAGTTTATGGGATCATTTGGCTCTAATAAAAAAGGAGTTACTAGACCGTTTGAGTGGTAGATGTGGTGCATGAATCGTGACTTCTTCCATATTTCTTTTTTTCTTCTTGTGTTATATTTTTTCGTGTTTGAGAGCAGTGTTCCGTTGAAGAACTTGTTGGAAAAATCTGCAGATTTTTATGACCAAGTGGGTCACTTTGAGCTATGTTTGAAGTGGGGCTCACACTTTTTTTGAGGCGGGACCACTTGGAAACTTATTCTTCTCTTTGAAGAGAATAATTTCATTTATTAAGTTGTCGTAAATCCCTTTTGGGTGAATGAGAAATTGGCTTCAAATAACTTCTACCAGTTATGGTTTGTTATATGTGGTTTGTAGAATTATTGAGTTTGTTAGTGAAACTCTTTAGTTTTACATCGGATAGGAAAGAAGAATTTGTCTAGTTCTTATATAGAACTTATCGTATCACTTAAGTGAATATGAGAGAGAGACTTGGGTAAGTCCACGCACACGCGAGGGGCCCATAGGCTCAAGAATGATTTAAATTATTGGTTCAAAAAATCTTTAATGCGTGTGTGCGCGCAAGGGGGTGCACATTTAGATAATTTGACTTCACGTGGGTGTGCACGACAGGTCCTTTTGCTGATTTAAGTGTTGGACTTGAAAGACACTTCTTTTAGATTTTGGGTTGTCTCTTGAGAGACCTTTCTTTTTCCAAGAGACATCATGTCTCTTAGAAACCTTATTTTTTCAAGAGATACCATGTCTCTTCCTTTTTATTTGATTTAAAATTTTTCTTTTCTCTCCTGTTTTAACTTGCATTCTGAATTTCTTGTCTGCATTCTTTGAGAGTACAAACTTAGCGTTCGGTTCGCTAGACGTGTAGATTGAAGTGCTGCCTTTGCACGTGTGATCATTGTATCATGAGAGACAATTGTTTATAGATCCATGGGCACTAAATTGTGGGAACAAAATTGTCTTAAGGACATTGTGTTCAAAACAAACCTCAATCAATCATCAATTTCTTCGATTCTCGGGTATCTACCAAATAACAAAACTTTATCATGGAAACTTATCAGGAAAAAAATTACTATGGACGAAGACATGGATGATATGGTGAAAGAAGATATGAACACACTCTCGAAAATATAAGATGTGACGCTGGACAGAGTCAATTGGAGGGACAAAATTAGTTTAGCTGTTATCCAATCTTTGGGAGAAGGCTTTGATGATGATAATGAGGAAAATTTTCACAAGATGGGAGAACTTGGTTCAGAAGATCGTGTGGAGCGAGGCCTGCATTAGTCTAATCAAGTTGCGAAACTTAGAATTTCACAGCAGAATTTCTTAGGATAGCCTTTTTTTTTTTCCTTATCTTCTCTTGACGCCTCTATTTCTCCTTTGTATCATCTTGTGTTGGGTGAAAAAATTGTGGATTCCCTATTTATCAGTATGTAATGCTCCACTCCTGTGGAATCTAATTTGAATACAATTTAAAAAAAAAAAAACCCAATCAAGGGTTTCTAGTTTATCATGCTTTGGCAGTGGGTGGCATGTCAATGCCATTGGACTTAATCTGGGTAAACTGGACGAAGAAACGGAGTTTAACTCATCTTTCCCTATATTTATTGCCAATGACTTTGTTGATGGTGCCTTAGGTGGTGTTGTTTTTGGATTAGTTGGGAGTCCTGGGAAAAAATGGAGAGAGGGAAATTAGAACAATTTTCTATTGAATTCAGTGTTGTAGATTCTCATAGAAGGGTTGAAAATATTGGCTGTGTTGTACTCACAACTTACGGATAAGTGAGTGGCGAAGTTTCTATTTAAATTAGGCAGAAAGCGCATGGGAGGAGGAAAAAAGAGAGGAATTGGAATGCTTACCCTCTAAGGGACATAATTTTCCTCCTTGGGTTTGATCTTGCTCCAAAGTTGGGATTCTCTTTGATAAACATAGGTTAGCTCATTTAGCTCTTGTTGTAGCATAGTTATGCTCCTTGATAAATCCATGTTATTACCTTGATAAATTCATGTTCTGTCACCTCAAAAAAATTGCAAAAAGCAATCTGAAATAAAGTAATGAATTTATCTTGATATTCATGAATGTGTACATACATAGATATGAATTGGAGTGATGGTAAAAGGGCAAGACAAATAATTTCTGGAAACAAGGTTAAGTCAAGAAACTTCTATGTTAGATGACCAATTTTGCTTCTTTCCATGGAAGTCAACTATCTGGTATATCTTAATACTTGCATTTAACAAAGATGTCTCAAGAGAAAAGAGAATTACATAAAATATATTCTTAGAAAAAAAATATTTTGTTAAGAGTCTGTAGAGATTTAAATTGATGGGTATTAGTAAAAAGGAGAATCCCAGGATATAACAATGTTTATGACACACGTGTGATGGAGTAATAACTAGTTGCGGCGAATTTGCTTGTGGTCGACCTTTGGGGTTTGTATGTTACTAGAAGTTGGGAGGTATCATTATTGTTAACTAACCAACTACTTTTGAGGAGGGAGAGAACTATGAATATAAGAGGGTCACATGGCTTAACTGGGGTGACACACCCGAGAGTATAACCAACTGCTCCAAAAACCGATCTGTTGGAGTAGGGAAGATCAATGAATATAAGAGGGTTATGGGGCTTAACTGGGGTATGACACACCCGAGAGAATAGAGGAAAATATACACTAAACAATTATCATAATGGTACCGGGCATGTACAACAATGATCCATAATGGTACTGTTGAGAAGGAGTGCTTTGATGCAAGTTGAATGCTGTAGAAAGACAGTTACTGGTTGTAGTAAGAAAATGTGGGTCAAGATAGGGTTGGATAGCAATGAAAGTTTCATCTTATGACCTTAATATTTAGGATAAGTTGCAAATATGGTGATAATGTTCATATTGACAAAGTTGGGATTCAGGAAAGTTTGGCACGGGAAAAATTGGCATAAGTCTGGGAAAAAAATAAAAATATTCTATTACTTATTGGTAATATAAAAAATGTACACTTCATATGTTCAACATAAAATTAAACAAAATTAAAAATTTTAAATATAAAATAAAATGTATTTTCAAAGCTTTGCGTTTAAGTCAGGATTAAATCGCCGATTGAAAGGATCTTGAACTAACTGTGACTTTTTAAAAAAAATCAGATAATTTTTTACTATGATAGTGATGAAAATATATCACTGTACCATATGTTCCATTACTTAATAACGAAACCTAATGCTTTTGGGCCTCCACAACCTATAGATTTTTGCATTTAAACACATATGCAAGTTCAGTTACCAAATCGTTGCTTATTGTTTATTTCAGAACATGAACTCTTGATGAAAGAAATGATCTTCTTCAGTATGGAAGAATGATCCTGATGGTGGTTGCGGTCATAAGTTTTAGAAACAAGTAGCTTTATTTTATCTTATCTTATATATAAGCAAGAAAGATTTATGTTAAGCAACTTGCAGTAAAATCTCAATTGTATGGAAAAACAGTCTTTAAAAGTAATAATGGTCCATCATACTTGTTGGAGTGTGTTAAACATCTTCCTGTATGTGACCCCTATGGTGTATGTATTAAGAATCTATCCAACACGAATGTTGTTGAGAAATACTGGTTCTTTCTAATACATGTCTAATAGAATTTTATCATGGCTTCTTGTTTTACCTGATATAATTCTAAGTTCAAGTTGTCAAAGCTTTGTTCAGATTCAGTTATTCATTGTTTTCTTGTTCTCAATTATTCTCAGGACGGCGTTATTCTTGGGGCGGATACGAGAGCCACTGAGGGACCCATAGTTTGTGATAAGAACTGTGAGAAAATACATTACATGGCACCTAACATTTATTGCTGTGGGGCAGGAACAGCCGCTGATACAGAGGCAGTAACAGGTAGTTTTAATATTGATGTTTCTCAGTCACATACCAGCATGTGCTTGTAATTGTATCCTACGACCATACTGCAGGAACACGTGCTACCTTCAGAACATTTGTGTTTATTATCACCAACATTCTTCATGTTTGCTCTAGTTTATGTATTGATTTATGTATCACGAATATTCTATATGTTTGCTGTAGTTTATGTATTGATTTATATCTTAAAAATAAAATTGTTTTGTTTTTTTCCAGACATGGTCAGCTCCCAGCTGCTGCTACACCGTTATGCAACTGGTCGTGAATCTAGGGTTGTTACAGCTCTTACCCTTTTGAAGTCTCACCTTTATAGGTAAATTTATCTTTCTGTGCCTCATTTGTGCTGTCCTTTTCAATGTTTTTTATATGGTAAAACCATGTGATAGCTGAAAAGGCCTAACTGGTTTAGCCGTTCTTCAGTTACCAAGGTCATGTCAGTGCAGCTTTGGTACTTGGTGGAGTTGATGTTAGTGGACCACATTTGCATACTGTGAGTTTAAATCCTGCTCAAGGCCTTGGAACAAATGAACAGCACTTACTTTTTTTTCCTTTTCTCCTAGTTTGTTGAATGTTAAAAGAATTTATGACTCATATCTTGTTTGTAGATCTACCCGCATGGTTCAACTGACACACTTCCATATGCAACGATGGGTTCTGGTTCTCTTGCTGCTATGGCCATGTTTGAATCAAAGTATAAAGAAGGCCTCACCGTAAGTTTTCACCCTTTAATTGGACTATGCTCTTCCTTTTGTGTTATGTGCTGTTTTTATGCAAGATAATCTTATTCATGATTGGAGCTCATGTGCTTAAATTCACGTTGTTTTTCTTTCTTCCCTTGTATTTTTTATATGTAATACATGTTAATAATAATCAAAGTTGGGCTTATGAGTTGGAGTTCTATTACAATAGTTCTTGTTTTGTACTTATTGTGGTGTGTCCTACGATGCCACACTACCAAAGCTGAGTCCATTGTTAGAATAATCAAAACCTTTCAACCCTCACATTGCCATGTAATGCATGACACTGCACATGTTATGGTTTCCACTGTGCTTCTCAGTGATGGCCTCTGCTTGGTGTTATGTTGCAAAAATGCGATTCCTCGTTCCCAAACGGGATGGATACCGTGTAATAGGGGGGAAAACACGATTCCTCCCAAGTGGTTAGAATTATATTAAATAGATGAATTTTTTTTCCGGGTAGAGAAATGTTCAACATTACTGATAAAAATAAAATAAAATGTTCAACATTGCACCAAAGGCCCAATTTGTAATAGCATTTTATACTCACAAGGAGCTACCTAGGTTTGCTTATTAGCAGTTTGCTTGGACATGGGCCCCATATTTGTAGTAGTTCTTATAGAGTATGCTTGGGATTCTATCTTCCTTACTGTCCATTTTTATTGCCTGTTGTTTCCATTAAGTTTTCAGTACCTGATCATGGATGGTAGACGAGGGTCTGGGTGTCGAAGCCAATTGAGTCAATTCCTCTGTTTACCCCTCAGAGCTCAAACCTGGATTAATAGAAGGCACTATACTTTGGTTTGTTGGACTCTTCTAAGGGGTTGGCCCATGTTGGATTTACCTGCCTGCATCTGTATCTATGTAAAATAGATGCTTTGAAAAGAGGGCCTTAATGTAATGTATAAAATTCAAGACCAGTACACTTATCTGATATCCAGTTTACAATTTTTTCCCTTCACCTGTTGATTTGATTTAGTAAATAAAACCAAGAGAGAGATAAGTTGATTAATTCGGTTATTGAGTTGATGACTAGGATATACACATACTTACTCTTGCTTAATGAGATATGATACTGACGCTTGTAATTGATACCACTTGGTATCTTCTTTCTTAGACTAATGATATACTGATGCTCTTTGTATGCTTTCTGACATGGCAGTGCATAGGACCATGGATTTTTTTCCTTGTGTATCCTGGAGAAAAAAAACTATGGTTCTATGCATTGCCACGTCAGAGAGCATACAAAGAGCATCAGTTTATCATGACTCTATTTCTTATTGACTCATCATTTTATTTTATGTTTCGCCAACAAAAAATAATAATGGTATATTGTAAAGAATTGAACAATGCACTTTTTGTTTAATTAGACTAGAAGATGATACTTGGTTTAATAAACTGGAGTTGAGTGTACACAATTGAGGTGGAGGATTGATAAGAAGACAACTATTTAATGACAGGTAGTCGGTTTCCATCACAAATACAGTGTCAGGCACATTTACCCCAACAGATCCAATATACTGAAACATTTCTACAACCTATTTTCTAGTGTAATTACATCACACAGATGGTGTTTTTAGATAAGCTGATATACAATAAAGTTATATAAGCAATTTATAATTAATATTTGAATATAAAAAATTGGAATAGATAATTTGTTTTAGATTGACAATTTGTTACGGTAGTTTGGTTTGATGAGCATGCAAGGAAATAATTTACAATTTGATCTTGAGTTTTATCTTGTGTATTACTATAAGTTAAAGTTTGATACTTTTGAGTATATTTTGCAGAGAGATGAAGGCATTAAGCTTGTTAGTGAGGCAATATGCTCGGGTATTTTCAATGACTTGGGAAGTGGTAGCAATGTCGATGTTTGTGTAATAACCAAGGTTTGTTCACCCCCCCCCCCCCCCCCCCCCCCCCCCCCTCCCCCCTCCCCCCCCCAACAAACAGATCTCACATTGTTTGGGTTGATATATATTTATGTTAATGCTCTATATTGGTAACAACAGGGGCACAAAGAGTACCTGAGGAACTACCAGTTACCAAATCCTCGTACTTACGTCAGCTCAAAAGGATATACTTTTGCCAAGGGTCAGACTGGTTAGTGACTTTCATCTTATATTTATATTCATTCAGTTTGGCATCACTTGTCAACCCTTAGTCATTACTTCAGTCCAAGAACTCTTCTGCCGACAAGGATCTAGAAATTGTCTGATCTTGCTGTTATGAATTATGGTTGCAGAGGTTCTGTCAACAAAGATAACTCCATTGACGACAAAAGTAGAGGTTACTGAAGGAGGAGATGCAATGGAAGAGTGAGATGCGCACTATCTCCATATTTTAGAAAGGAAAGGTTGATTTCTTTTGCAAAACCATTTCTGGTCCTGATGAACTATTGAGATATATATGCAGTTGTTGACCATTTCGTATCTTTTTAACAGAATATTCGGTTTTAATGATTGTGAGTCTACATTCATTATGTTGGCATGGTTGCGGCTCGAATAATAACTAGTTGAACTGTGTCATTACGGTCATTTGGTTTTTAAAATCAAATAGAATTCAGGCTACTGAATCTCTTTCTGGTTTGAAGCAATTGGCTATAAATGAGGTCTGATTGTACTCGGGTCTTTGGGCCTCAAAATCTTAATCTTAGCCCAGCTTGTGTAATGGTTGGGTGGGTCCATAGTCTAAGCCCAGCCTAACGATCACGCCCGTCTGCAAATTTCACGGGCCATAGTCCAGTCCATCCATTTCTCTCCCTCACTGTTTTAGAACACACCAAAATTCTGCTTCTTTGCCGACCTCTCCTCTGTTTAGAATCCGCACTCTTTTGAAATTTGAAGAAGGGGTGGATGATGAAACCTTATATATGTATTTAATAATATTAGTAGTTTGGCTTCCTCAAATGTACACATGTATTACAAAAAATTAGGATTTATGTATGATTAAAATATTTTATAAATATTTAAACAAAATATTTAAAAAAGTTTAAATAGATAGTCTAGTTTTATACCATATTTCAATATATTGTATGCATGATATACTATGACAATTAAATGATAAAAGGATAGTTTTATAATTTTAGAAAATTAATTAACATGGTTATAAGGGTTGTGGGATTTTAATTGATGAAAATATTTTGATAATTAAAAAGTAAATGTAAATGAGGGGTTTACGTGGTATGCCAAATTTTCATCTCAATAAACACCACTATTGGGAGTTTTCTCATCATATTATTAGTAGTATAATTACGTGTTATAATAAAAAAATGACATGGTAATATTTTATTTTTTATTATACGGTTTATCCTACCAAAAACTCCTTGAATATTTTTGTTCCCTTGGCAAATCATCTGATTTTCGGTGTGCAAGTAACAAAAAGAGGACCAAACTTTCATAGATTATTCGGCCCAAAGAGTAGCGCATGGGATATGAAGTAGACCAATAATTGTGTAGTAAGTATGCCAATAAGAGTAGGATTTGATTTCTTTCTTCTTCTATGAATATGATATGGACAATAAGGAAAAAGTAATTCTTTCTCCATTAATTTATTTTGTTCTTCATCTGTCCTGTGTGTTTGGATTAAATTCTTACAAAGAGATATTTTAAAGTAAATGTAGTTGAAGTAAAAATAAAAATAAAATAAAAATGTGAAGTCTTTAATTTTTACCCTTTCTCTACATGTATTGCATTCATTTTTCATATTTTTATACAATTTCAACAGCAAATTAATGATTTATACATAACTTTAGAATCACAATAAAACTAAAGCCGTGATGACACGGTTGACGTGAAATGTGCATAGAACAGGATACACAAGGAAAAGATCTATGGTTCTTTGCACATGCCACATCAATCACGTCAGTTTTAACAAGAAGTTTATCATTATTCATAATTTTATTCTCAAAAGTTTGATTTGTTTGAAGAATTTATTGTTTACATTAACTTTCAGGCGAGGAATTATAAGTTAAATTTATAAATAATTGTCTATTTTATTAGATATTCATTTTTTTTTTCTCATTCAAACAAAATAATCTATCTTACCTGATGGCGGGTATTTGTTAGGTCGGCAATGGTTCCAACGACCTCATATTTGGAATCGAAATCAATAATAATCGGAATCGAGATTACATTGAGGGGTCTTATTAACGTGTACTCTAAAGTCATTAGCTAAGCTGCATTTTAATACAGTCGCACTCTTTTCTTTTAAGGATAATGTCTATCCAAGAATGTCATACAACATTAAATAGATTTACAAATGGGTGGATCACATCATTAAAATTGGGGTCTTGTTAACGTGTGCCCTAAGGGCACACGTTATAGTGAAATAAATGCACTTTAGAAATTAGATTTTGTACCAAAAATACCCTTATTTTTTTTTTTTTAGTGAAATACCCTCAGATTCCAATATTCAAAGTGTATTTACTGCACTTTAGAGTGTGCTCTTTAGTCACACGTTAACAAAATTCATATATGAGTTCTGTTATAGTAAGTGGTAGTTTTCAATGCATCGTTTTTCAAGTAAATACTGATGACTTATATCCCAAAGATTCTTTCATATAAATATAACCTTACTCGAATACATCTCTCAAATTTTACGTGATATTTTCAACACATAACTACAAAACATACAACTTTTTCTTTGTTTGTAGAAGATTTAGTCTTTCATGGTGAAGCACAATGTCCATTCCTTAAAAGAGCGAGTTTAAAAAAAAAAAAAAATAATAATATATCTCATTGATCTTGACAACAAGCTCAATCGTTAACATGGGTGGAGCTTGGATTTTCTTGTAGTAGGGGCAAATTGAAGTTAATGGTACAATGGAAGAGCTTGAAAATGAATGATTTTGAGGAAAAATTCAAAGGTCTTTTTTTAGAAGTTGAAGAAAATGATATTTAAGTCATTTTCAATTAGTCTATGAAAGAAGGCCCAAGTCAAATGGGATCGTAAAAATTCGAGGGAGGTGAGGGCTAGGGGGCAAATGGGGAGGGGGGGTGAGGGCAAGTGTGACTTGTAATTAGTTGAAAATACAAGGGGTTTTGTGGGGGGCAATTGCCCCTACAACCTCCTTACTAGCTTCGCTCAACCACTAGTGATGTTGATGCTTGATGACCTAAGCGGCAAAATCGTTGCTTTTCAAATTTTTAAATGGTGAATTTGTTTTCAATGGTCGATAACAATTTTAAAATAACCCACCTTTTTTTAGAGGTTTGAAGGTCTTTAGGTTGAAAACAAGAGTAAAAATAAAATTTTCAAATTGAAGATATTAGGCTGTAATAGATATACGAGCTGTAAATGATGATAAAATAATGAACAAAAGAAAATCTTGGCAAACAAGGATCGAACTACAGAAACAATGTTAATCCAAAGTATTTTTTTACCTCCAATCCAATTCAAGCTTATGGAAACGATTAAAAATAATTTTTAAAAGGGATTTATCTAAAATAAACTATTGAAATAAAAACTAAAAAAAATACGATAGAGAAGTATAGATCAATTGGATCCACCTTCACAAGCTTTATCAGTGAATTCTGATTTTCTTCTTATCTCGATCCACTAAACAAAGTTAATGTTTGTGGATCAGAAAATCAAACAGCTATAATATAAACAAGATCAAAGCAATAATTTAGGCAGAGATTATTAGATAAACATTAACTGTTCTTTGTGAAGCATGGTTCTTCTTGAACTTATTAAAAAAAGAAACCATCAAAACTATGAGAAATATTTAATATTTAACCTACACTATCTTAATAACTCAGGCCGAGATTATTAGATAAGCATTGACTATTTTCTATAAAGCATAACTCTTCTTAACTTATCAAAGAAAGAATCATCAGAACTTTGAAAAACATTCAATGATTAACCTAATAATACAAACCTAACATTATCACAATAAAGTTATGAAGTAATTTCAAGAAAAATCAAAACACTAACAAATCTTGGTTCGGCTTTTTCAACCAATCTAACAGAGATTTAACCAACAATTATCGCAATAACAATAAAGTGCAAAATAAAGAAAACATGAAAAGAAAAATAGAGATGAGAGAAAGAAAATATCTTTATTGCTTGACTTGAAATCAACAGAGCCTTCTTACAATTTTCGTAAAACTAAGAAACAAAAAATAAAAACTAAAACTAAAAGAATAGAAGTTGATCTCTAGGGAGATGAGAGATCCCTTCGGGAGATTGAAGATTCCATGTCCTTTAGTCTGGTCTCCTATTTATAGAGAGACTAGATTAAGGTTTCAAAAATATTTCGTGATTACAAAAATATCAAAGTTTTACTTCAATACGAATGTCATTCAACCGCTAGGCTTCAGTACAAATTTCGAGGCTTGACTTTCTTTTTTAATCGCGCCGCCACTGTTGACCATGATGCCTTGGTAAAGTTTTTGTCAATTGACTTGAATTTGGTCCACGATCTTGTTTTGGATCCTGGATTATAGTGGTAACTTTGGATTTTCCTGATTTCGCTTTAAAACTTCGCGAATAATTCCTGTTACACTTAAATAACAATAATTAGTTTCGAATTACATAATTAAATTGAAAACAAGAATTATTACGGACTAATCATGAACTATATGCAATTAGAAGGTTTAGTGTATGATTTAATGATAAACTCTATGTAATTAGGGCTATAGAAATGATTTTTTAGACCCTGATAAATAGAAAATCAAAGTTTTATTTTTATTTTTTTGTGTGTGACTATTTAGAGGTTGAAGATGTGGGCATTTAGATAATTTTATATTAGTGTTTCGGATAACGAGATAAGACCTAAATCAAGTGGCATATTATCAGTTTGAAAAGTTATGGTATTTCAAAATTGAACAAAAATGGAGGGGGCATGTCTTAATCATCCTTTATTTACTTTGGACACATCTCATGCCCAACCAAAGTTTAGAGAAATCGATCCTATAATAATAAATAGAAAAAAGTAAATTAAGATGTAATTTGACACGAAATACAAAATTATTCATGTGGTTCCCTCAATATTGAGGTACGTCAACTCCTTGCTCAATGGCAATTTTAGATCGATAAGCAGTTAATGCCCGTAGGTCGTGAGTTTGACACCCAGTATGAACATTAATTCCTCAGGGCCCACCCGTAAAGGCGCACCCTCACTTACCTGATGCGTGTGATGTGCGGGCATTGCACGTGCCTCGAAACTAGTTGTTGGACAAGATCATGGTCTATAGATTGGGCAAAACCTAGATATGGACTCAGTTCGTTGTCTATAGGGATATCCAGTTATCAAAAAAAAAGAAAAAAGATTGAGATATATGTCCACAGATCACGTTGATTCCACTATTAAGAGAAAATGTACAATTACAGATTACACTTTTCACCGAAATATAAGTAGGATTTTACATAATATCAATCAAATTACAAAACCCTTGGAAAATTTTCTCTTGGGGACTCCGCCCCCAAATCCCCACCTTCCAAGCAAGGGGGCCATTGGCCCTCCTCCAACTGCCGAACGATCTCGACAAACAGGGCGTGTTACCTTATTAATAGTACCTCCTTATTTATCAGTACCATCAGACTCCACAAATCTCAATACAAAGGTCTAATTAATATAAATTCTAGATTAATTCATGATTAGGATTCCAAAACATTATAAAAGATGTAACTGAAGAGTATTATAACAACTCCTATACTCTTCCCTAATCTAATAAAAAATCTCAAATAAGACAAACAACACATGAAAAAGTCCTATTTTTTCTGATTACATAAAATCAAGAAGTGGTGTCTATCCTCCACCACAAAGCGAGATAAAATAAGATAAACAATACATGCAAAAAGTCCCATTTTTTTTTATCACATAAAATCACCACCACAAAGCGAGACAAACTAAGACAAACAACACATGAAATAGTCCCATTTTTTCTGATCACATAAAATCAAGAAGTGATATCTATCTTCCACCACAAAGCGAGATAAATAAGACAAACAACACATGAAAAATCCCACAAATAAGACAAACAACACATGAAAATGTCCCATTTTTTCTGATCACATCAAATCAAGAAGTGATGTCTATCCTCCACCACAAAGCGAGACAAATAAGACAAACAACACATGAAAAAATCCCACAAATAAGACAAACAACACATGAAAATGTCCCATTTTTTCTGATCACATCAAATCAAGAAGTGATGTCTATCCTCCACCACAAAGCGAGACAAATAAGACAAACAACACATGAAAAAAATCCCACAAATAAGACAAACAACACATGAAAATGTCCCATTTTTTCTGATCACATAAAATCAAGAAATGGTGTCTATCCTTCACCACAAAGCGAGATAAAATAAGACAAACAACACATGAAAAAGTCCCATTTTTTTTATCACATAAAATCAAGAAGTGATGTCTATCCTCTACCACAAAGCGAGACAAATAAGACAAACAACACATGAAAAAATCCCACAAATAAGACAAACAACACATGAAAATGGGCCTTCATTCGAAAGGATAAAAAAATATTAGATTTTCAACAAAATTTGCCAACGGGCCTCAAAGGCCTAAATCATTGAAAAGTGACATTTTTATCGAATCGAGGTCCTTAAGATCCCCTAAGGGTCTAACGGGCCCACAGAAAAGAATTGGCGTACCCCTACTTTCACCGCTCTGTTCCCGAAATCCAAAATAATTGATTTTCAATCAAATTTATCAACGGGCCTAAAAAGCCCAATTTGTCAACATGTGGCATTTTGACTAATTCGATGATTTTCAAAACCCCTAAAAAGATGAATAGATTTAAAATGAGACTTGGGATACCTACCACCTTCCTTACCTTTCACCGCTCCACTTCCAAATAAAAAATATCCCAAACCCGCTCAAATCCCACGAACCTTCAACTCCCAAAAAAATTGTTTCTCACCTTATTCAACCTAATCTAAACCTAATTCCACATTACCCAAATCTTAAAACTTACCCACGCTAAAAAACCCATGCCAAAATGACCCTAACCAATTCCAAATAACCCAAAACCCTTTCTAAAACCCAAGCCCAATATATTAAAGCCCAAAAACCATTATCCATATCCAATCCACATCAATACCCATAATCCTAACTCATAAAGCACTATCCACATTAATCGATCACCTTTTAATCATCAAAGGGGACACATGTCATTACCCCATCTCACCTCCTTCATCCAACTACCTACTCCCATCACCTTTCTCTAACAATCCATCTACCCTCATCACCTCTCTCTAAAAAAATCATTTCAACCTACACCCTTCCCTAACCTACCTACCACATTCTTCTCTAAAACAACCAACCACCCATATCACTATCCATACCCCTACACCCTAACCCATCACATTTCTCTAAACACTCCACCAACTCACATCACAACCTACACCCCCTCTCATCATTTTTTACAAATCCACTTCTACAACAAAATCCACACCCTTCATATCCAATCTAACATTCCTGATCTCTAATCAATCTATCTAAATCACCTCATCTCCCCATCCTCTTAATATATGTCATCATCTCCTTAATCTTTCTAAAAATCCAAACACCTAACTCCTTACACAACCCATTCTCTTAATCTAAACACCCCACCTTTTCAACCAACCTAACACTCTATCAACACATCAATCCTTACACTTCCATTCTCTCAAACCAAACATCCATCATCTCACCTTCATCAAACACTCTACCCAACTGGATTGAATAAGATCTAAATCATTTGGTCAAAACAATACCCATTTACGTTCATTACACTACTACCCTCATCTCTATTCTAAATTTCATACTCACCACCTTCAAAACCTATGCCATTTCGTACTTTTTCATTTATTCATCCCATTATATCCCTAAAGTAACCCCTAAACATCTATAAATACTCTCCTCCTCTTCCCAAAAATGACTACTAAGTCTCACACTAAAAAAGATATCCTCTTTGCTCTCTTCTACTCTCATACTCTCATATTAACTTTCTAAAAAAGAATTACACTCAAATTTACTAAGGACTTAAGAAGAAGAAGAAGAAGAAGAAAGAAAGAGGAACAAGTTGAAGCTTCAAGGTGGTCAAAGAAATACACCCCCTCCCCTTATCTCTTTTCAACTTTCTTCTTCTACTTATCCCCCTTCTCTACACCTATGCACACACCACAAATGATTTGAGTCATCAAAGGGCCATTTTTTTTAATAAGGGTGCCCTCAATGATTTAAACCCACATTGAAAATCTCTCATACTTGAGGGTACATATCAAAATTTTCCAACTTTTTTATATTATTTTGAATAGATCGAATCCAAGGTTACCACCAAAGGTGGATGGAGTAGGGTGTCTAAAACCTTCCTTACTCCTTAATATGGATCCCCTTACCTAGAATCAAAAGTTGGACCAAATAAGCCGTATCTGTACGAGAGTCACAAAATGTCAAAATAAATGATTTTTCAAAAGAATATATCACGGGTGACCATTCACACCCTTTTGCAATATAATGGTGACGACTCCAAAATTCCCCAAAGTGGTCGATATATTCAGAAATGAATAAATCACGTGTCCACACACATCATTAATTAAGTGGGCACCAGACTCACTTACATTTTTAACTATATCTTTTGCAAAGAAGGTAAAAAGTATCCAATATTTTTAGAAATCTTCTCATTTTTTCTAATTTTATTTTATCACTAAACCTACTTTTAATAAGATAGTAATATGGTGATGAAGGGAATTGAATTTTTGTGAAGAGGTGTCTTGTATTTAATTTGTGAATGATCTCCTTCCTTACTTCACAAGCAGCAGCTAGTTCAGGGCTCCATTTGCAAGTCTCACGAATAATTTCATTATCTTAATGAGCAAGATCACGTCCCTCATTACGAGCTTGTACACACGCTTCTAGGGCACCCGGTGCATTTTCCCAAGGGTGTCCTAAAGTTCCTCCACCGAACTTGAAAAAAAAGACTTGGGTTGCGACATACATATGAAAGAGTATACACTAATGATGTATTTGGCGAATCAAAAACCATGGTCTAATAACGAATCATTTTGATTGCTTGTTAACAATGGAGAATAGATGAACACAATCCAATGATGACAATTGGGTTGTTTTTTGACAAACAATGGATACATAGAACACTCAATGAAGCAATGAGTGTTATTAGATCGCATAGTTTTTTGCGAAAGCATTTGTTTCGCATGTGATATTCATGACTTATTAACATTAAAATTCAAATTATTTGTTTGATGAGATGCAAATTATTAACTTAATACATATGCAACTACCAAATAACAGAGTGCACTATTAATGAATGCAACTTCTGGCCAAGTCCAGCTTTGAAGCAATTAGGTAGCTTCGAAATGTTGACATGACACGTCGAGTTTTGTATTTATTTCACGGCCCTAGGTTTTGGTTAATATTTTTTATTTTTTGTTGTTGAAATTTTTGGCTTTTAATCTGTTCGAGTTCGATTTTGATTTTTGGTTCTCTGTTCAGTTCGAGTCTTTGGGGTGGAAATTGAACCCAAACCAAAATATTTTGGTCTTGATCTTTGTTAAGTCTAATTGGGTTTTGGCCTTTTTCTTATTTGGGTTTTAATCGGTTCGAATTCAATTTTTGGTTCCCCATTTAGTTTAGGTTTAGACTGATTTTCAGGGGTGGAAACTAAACCTTGACCAAAATATTTCGGTCTTGGTTCGGTTCAATCAAGTTTTGGTCTGGGTTTAATTTCATTTTTTCAGTTTGATTCCGATTCGAATATCTGGAAATGGGTAATTTGTACATGCCTAGTTTTACTAAAATTTTGAAGATATATATAGGGTCGGGTTCCGTAGACACATAAAACTACTCATAAAGCTACAACGTTTTTGTCTTATATGGTTAAAAAGATTCGGAATAGGCTGATTTTTTGGTGAGGGGATCATCCTTGCAAAAAAAAAATCATCCCATTCCCAAAACTTCTAACCCCATCAAAACTGATTTACAAAAAATGGACGGTCCAAAAATTTTCAACTTGTAAACATCGGGCTAGAAGTTTTATAATTGGCTGATTTTTGGCAAGGATGATCTCCTCACCATAGAGATCATCCTCACAAAAACTCAGCCCATTCCAAACATTTGCCCATATAAGACAAAACACGTTGTAGCTTTATGTGTATACGGATCCTAATCCATATATATATATATATACATAACAATCATTTAATAATCGTAGAACCTAAAATTCAAAACAACCAATCTCATTGAACGAGAAGTTAATTTAATCATTATTTAAAGAAAGTTGATTACCCCGAGGGGTAAGTTCAATGGCAATTTCAGACTGATAAGTGATTAATGCTCATAGATTGTGAGCTTGATATTCAGTATGAGCATAATTCCTCAGGGCCACCCGCGAGTGCAGACCTTCACTTACCTGATGCATGTGATGTGAGGGCATTGCACATGCATCGAGATTAGTCTTTGGATAAGATCATGTTCTATGACTGGGCAAAACCCAAATACGGGTTCTGTCCACTGTCTACGGGATACCCGCGATTATAAATAAAGAAAAGAAAAAGAAAAAGAAAAAAGAAAGTTGACCCTTTAATGATACAAATACTAACCGGATGACTAATTTTATCTTTAAATAATAAGTGTTTAATTTAAATATTAAATATGATTTGACCCACAATCACTTTAAAGCCACATGAACCCTCTCTTCTAAATGACACATGGTCCTCCATATCCTTTAATATTTGCAGTACTTTATATTTTTCAAAATTTGGACATGCCCCTTGATCTTGCTCCTTCCCTTATCAACTAATGAAAAATAATTATGAAACGTTTAATTTTCCTTTCCAAAATCAGTAATCTTTGACGATATCTTGGATATGAAGATGATCACATGGGCAAGGTAATGAAACAAAGATGATGATTAAAGGTAGTAATGGTGATGATAAGGATAGTGACAATAATGATGGTGATGATGATGATGATGACATCTCATATATTCACGGATTTAGAGGGTACGTAATTATAAATTAACCTCTAGAACTTATCGATCTTCCTCTACTTATGTAGGAGTACCCCTCTTCTTCAATTAATTTGATTTGACAATTTTCTTGTATCATGTTTCTTTCCAAGATCTCAAAGATTCCTTCCGTGATTTTAGAAATCGTTTTCTTATTTATTTCCGATCTTCATTGAGAATTGGAGTCTTCAAACCATTTCTATGGTGGAACTCACTAACTCTAGACGAGATAAGTTCTCATCTCGAATTTCATCCAAGGCCTGGTTGGTTCCATGTGTACTCTACTCGTGACTTCTACTTGTCTTGTCATGACCTCTATTAAACGAGAAAATATGTTCCCCTCGCAAATGATACTTTTTGGACATGTGTACAGTCTAGATGAAATTTTTTATCCTATACAATATCTTCAAAATGAATCTTGTCCCGTCTGAATAAAATCCACAAGTACTCAAATGGAGAATAGCAATCTCTAAATTAGAGAGAAAACTCTGTCTCAAATATTCAAAATCAATTAAGATTTATATAAGCAATTTTTCTTTATATATAGATATTTAATCTTATATCCTCCCGAATAACTTACACAAGTCTCTACCAAGTAATGAAATGGGATCCAAAATAATGTTCAACATTTTTGCTGCTTCTTTTCATAAACATATCCTACTAACTTCATTATCTTGTTATTATTATTAAAGTCAGTTTTGTAATTTTATAGAATCCATTGATGCGAGAGTGTTCCTTGGAGGTGACGCACTTCGGCGGGTGCCCTTTATAGTGGAAAGTAGGTGGGATTAGCTAGGGCATCCTAATTTGAAAACGATCTGGTTAGCAATTTTAATAGAATAATGATGAATGCACTTGGTTTTAGCACCTGGTTCATCATGGGGCAGATAATCATGTCTTTTTCATGGGATACACAGGAAAAAATGTGTGGTTCTGTGCTTATGATACGTCAGCTGCGTACCCAATCACGTACGAAATCTGCATGCGTTCATCATTATTCATTTTATTATTAGAAGCGTTGGCACTGAAGAACTATGACATGATGACGATGGTTTCTTACATTTTTGGATTATAACAAATATAACGACATGATGATCGTTTTCTAACATTTTTGGATTATTATATTGAATAGATAACAAAATTAATCCCTTGAACTGTCCAAGTTTATAAAATTGTCGAAATAGTTTATTACAACTAATCATGTTATCCATTTACCTCACAATTACTAAATAATTTTATACCAAAATTTCAAAAGAGTACCAATATACTTTCTCCATCTTAGTTTCAATTTATAAATTTTAATTTCATAACTTCCAAATATTTATAACTTTGTTTGTGCTGAAGTATTTCTAGTAGAAAGCTCCTCATGAGCTAGCATTAGTAACAAAAATTGGATTTGATAATTAATTTTTTGTGGGATCTCCATTCAATTAATTCGGGAAAGTTTATGTAAAAATGTGCAAACTTTGGAGGAACTTACAAATGTTGTTTTTGGGTTTTTTACTAAATCCAATCATCTTCAAAATCCCTAAAAATCATATTTGGTTATTGAGATTTGAATTTTGAAGAAAAAATTTAGAAAGTAAACGGTCAAATTATTACCATATTCTGCGATTAATCAATTAGTCACAAGATGCAGCTGAATTTTCAGTAGGTGTCGGTCTTCTTGTTATAAATGTAGATTAACCCTCTCATTATTAGGTGTTTGGGGGTGTTTGTTGGAAGGGTATATGAATGCCCTTGGGTTTGGACAAATTTACATGGGAAGAATATTTTGATGGCTTAGAATTTTAGCAAATTTGATATTAGTCAATTTTTTATTTGCCTTTTGTATTATAAACTAGATATACTCTCCATTGGGACTGTTCGATCCATTAACTTTGGGTCTAGATTGACGATTTAGATTATGATAAGGATCCAATCCGATATGAAGGACATGATCTAATGCCACATAGTTATAAAGGACACAATTCTAATTACTTAAAAAAAAAGCTAAAAGAGAGAGAGAGAGAAGAGAGAGAGAGAGAGAGAGAGTTAATTTTCATTGTTGAATTTTAGTTTTTAATTTTGGAGTTTGGTAACCATCCATTTTCAACACCTACGATCATGGTCAAAAAGTTTTTTTTTTTAATTTTCTTTTGAATTTGAATTTAATTTTTTCATAAAATCTAGAAGTCTTTGTTGTTGGATTGCTAATTTTATAATCCATGTGGGCCAATGATCCTTAATAAGATTTGAAATCTTACAAAGTTAATTGTGGTTGCTTGATCCATAAAGTTAGGTTTGTTAAAGTAACAAACTTGATGAAGTAAGAGAGTTTTTGTAATAAAATTACAACAGATAGGTCTGCGCAGGAAATGTCTCTTTTAATATTAGAAGAGTTGGCTCTCGACAAATATGACATGATGACGATGGTTTTCTAACATTTTTTGGATTATTACATTGAACAAATAACAAAAGTAATCCCTTGAATTGTCCACATTTATAAAATGTCGAAGTAATTTCTTACAACTAATCATATTTATCCATCTAGCTCACAATTACAAAATAATTTTTGTACCAAAATTTCAAAAGAGTAGCTGTATACTTTCTATCTTAGTTTCAATTTATAAATGTTCCATAACTTCCAAATATTTATAATTAAGTTTG
Organism: Akebia trifoliata; assembly: GCF_017979445.1. Taxonomy (NCBI): domain Eukaryota; kingdom Viridiplantae; phylum Streptophyta; class Magnoliopsida; order Ranunculales; family Lardizabalaceae; genus Akebia; species Akebia trifoliata. The sequence goes on from NC_141381.1 coordinate 27,103,096, forward strand.
TGCTAGCATTAGTAACAAAGTTTGGATTTGGTAAGAATTATTTGGTGGGACATCAATTCAACTACTTCGAGAAGGTTTCTTTAAAAAATATGTAAAATTTTGAGGAACATACAAATGATGTTTTGGGTTTCTTACTATATCCAATCATCTCGACATCCCTAAAAAGCCTATCTGATTCTTGAGTTTTGAATGCTAAAGAAAACAATTGAAGGTAAAAAGTTAAATTATTACCATATTATGCGATTAATCAATTAATCATCGATTCACTTGTCATTTCACCAAATTAATCACCTAATTCCTTATGCAGAGAATTTTACGAATTTTAGAAAAAATTTGGAGAAATTTTAACCATGCTCATAAGATCACCATCATCATCAAAGAATTATACCAAATATTTGAGGTTGGCTACATTGCGACTCTTGTTCCGATGACAATAAAGAAACCCTTAAGGCTTAAACCTTTGCATGAATATATCTGACTTTGAAGTGGCCTGCCCATACATGCTTCTAAATTTTGGGGAAATCCTCTCTTTTACATGACATGTGGTCCTTAACGTTTTCAAAATGAGGACATCCCCTCCACAATTTTGATAAATATTTCAAATATATCCCTAGTTTTTCAAATTTGAAGACAGGTACCTTGAACTTGGTCTTATCTCATATATTAATGAAAGGGATTGACTAATTGCACACCACCCATTGCTACTGATTGCACTCCATCACTTAAAAATTCACTTCATTTGGATGATTACACTCTAAAAATAATAGAAAAGATATTGCACTCATTTTCTTCTTCTTCCCCAATCTTTCCTACATAAATTATTGTTGTTTCAATCATTTTTGTATAGTCTAATTTATGCGTAAACATCACAAATCTCTTTTAATCATCATGTATCCGTGATAAACTAATAAAGGACTGATTTTGACAATTTTAAAGTCATGGCGAGAGTTAAGAAAACTCGTTGGAATCCATGTGGAAATTTTAGGCTAATCAATGATCATAGAATTCCAAGAGATAAGGTCCAAGCATAAGCTTTTATGATCAATTTCTAAATAAAGCCTAAATAGAGATTAGAAAAGTAATACCTTCAATTGGTGCCAAAGAGAAAATGAGCAAAGTCAATCACAAAAAAAATAGAGCAACAAAATAAAAGAAGACATGGGAAGATGAATAGGCCCCTAAATGATAAGATTACCATAATGAAATGCAATTCGTCAATTAAAAATGGGGTTTTTTTAACCCTGAGGGATTGTCTCAATGGTAATTTCAAATCAATAAGTGATTGATGCTCGCAGGTCATTAGTTCGATACCCAGTATGAGCATTAATTCTTCAGGGGCCACTCGAGTGGCACTCTCACTTACCTAATGCGTGTGATGTGATGGCATTGCACGTGTCCTAGGACTAGTCCTTGGACAATACCATAGGTCTATGAATTGGGCAAAGCCTAGATACGAGTTTGGTTCTATCTACAAGGATACTCAGTTATAAATAAAAAAAACGAGGTTTCATAAAAAAAGATCATTTTTTTAATATTAGAATGCAACCAACAACTAGTCAGTCCCTTAATGAAAATGACTTCAATACTCTTATCATCATCGTCATTGCCATCCTCCTCCTCATCATCTTCTTCAGCATTGTTGTCATCATCATCATCATCATTTTATCCAAGTGCATGAAGATGATTGGTTTAGGGAAGAAAAATTGAGGTTTGGAAAGAAAAATCAAGGGATTTCTACTCATTTTTCATTAATCTATAAAATAAATAAAAAAAATGAGATTAAGGGGTATGATGGACAAAAAAAAAAAAAAAAGGATTGTTTGGTAAGAAAATCAAAGGTTCACTACAAAATTTTAGGTTTTTAGCAGGGTCAAAAACCGCCATAAATACCAAAAAATCGCCTCTATTATTAATAGTGATGGCCATGTGTAACGCCACTATAGGTGAGAACTGAAAATTTTGACAAGAAAATTTGATGAGCCAAAACCCACAAATTTTAGAAATCGAATTTCGATTGGCCATGAACATTGAAATTTTTTATTGGTTCCCTAATTTGACAGCTTAGAGTCTTCAAATTTCTCCCATCCTCTATTAATTTGACAGTTTTGGTTCATTGAATAAAACAATTGATAACAAAAAATTCGACACCTTGATCCATTGAATTTTATGAAATTCGACTACCTTGGGTCGTCAAATATAGACATTTTTCATGTTGAGAAATCGATTGACAAGGTAGCATGTAGTTTTCTTCCACCCTTATTGGCATCCGACACACTTGAATTTTCCTTTTAGTAATTGTTTTAAAATATGAAAACTAGACCTGAAATATGTCAAATTATTCTCACGAAGGTATCAGTTGTGGGTTCTATTTAGTTGGATCAATTAACATTTGTTGTAAAATTATTTTCATGGTATAGATAGATAGTGGACCATGTTCTCCTACTCATACTCGCTCACTCTCACTTCGTCATGCTCTCTCATTTTGAAAAAATCAGAAAAAAATGTTAATGTTTTAAATTTTGTTATATTGTTATTTTTTTTTAAATGTATGAAAATTATTAATTATTTAATAATAATAAAATACTATATTATTTTTGTAATAATTTCCCCTTATTTTAAGGAAAATTGTAAAAAAATTAATATAATAATTATATTATTAAATTTTTTTATTATATGTAAGTATTAATAATTTTTTTTAATATAATAGTTACAAATAATTATTAATATAACAAATAATATTGATAATATCAATTTTCTTTTGGTTATCAAAAATAATGTTAGTAATATATGTAATTATGAATATTATTTGTAAGTATAATAGTTACAAATAATAATTATTAATATAACAACTAATTATTGAGCATAAGTTAATCAAAATTGGTTGTCATTGTGAAGTCAATCAAAGTGGTTGTACATCGATAACTGATTAAGTTGTCAATGTTTAAGTTAAGTGTAAAGCTGAACCAATCAATCAAAGCGGTGTTTAAGCAATTTGTAAAACGAAACCGATCAATCAAAATTGTGCTTAAGTCTTATGTGAAGTTGAACTACTCCGTCAAAATGGAGTGTTAGTGTTAGTGTGTACATTATGTAATTGTGTTACTTGTTTGGTTAAGCTCATCGGGTAAGAACCTTTGTAAAAGTTCGGGTGCCAAACCTTTGTAACATGTGATAATTAATTTAAAATATTGGGGTGTAATAATTAAAAATTAGAGTGCAATAACAACTCTCATAATTAATCTTGATTTACAAAAAATAAAAATAAACAATTATAATATAAATAATATTATTATAATAGAAAAATAAAAAGTACTAAAATTTATAATTATTATTCTAATATAATGTATAAAAAATATTATAAAAATGATAAATTATAAAATAATATAAAACAAATTTACTTTATATACTTTACAGTATAATTTATAATATTATCTATAAATGCAGAAATCACATTTAAATAATTCAATATATATTTATTTAGGAAAATCGGCGATCCAACTATCGGTTTTCAAAAAAATTTTGAATTTTTTGATTTTTTTTTTTAATAAGTAATGCATTATTTTTTTAAATTTTTCCCTAAACAAAATCTTGAAAGGAAACATCAAGTACTAAAACAGTTATATTTCTACTGGCTTACTTAAAATGTGTATATTGTTTTATAAAAAAAGATGTTAAAAGGTTTTTTTGGTATCAAAATAACGTCCATTTAAAATTTTACCATTTTGATAAAATAACTTATTTTCAAACATATTAATTACCATTTTTGAAATTAACATGACTAGTGTACCATTTTAGTAATTTTCAATTTTTAGTGCATATTTTGGTAAATTAACTAAGAATCAACACAATGTGGATGGAGAAAATGAAAATGCATTAGAACTCAATTTCAATGATAGAAGATTGACTCTAAATAGAGTGGAAAGAGGAAACATGATTCATTTAGTTGACCAAATCTTTGCAACAAAGCTTTCTGTTGTATGTTGTATATATTTTCTGACACTAGTTATATTTAGTTTCATAAAAAATAATATTTACAAAATCATAAAAATGACTTTTTTGTACAAAATTTCCCAAAATGATACATAGAAATTAAATGACCAAAATGGTGCACTACACATTTTAATTCCAAAAATGATCAATTATCGTTTAAAAAAATAAGTTAATTTACCAAAATAATAAAAATTTTAATGAACAATATTTAATACCAAAAATGCCAGTTTTACCATTTTTATTATTATAAAACATTTTTATTATCCCTGTTTAAGTAGATAGATAGAAATATAATTATTTTAATACAATAATATTTCCCTTCAAGATTCAGTTTATTTCATCATATTGTACTAAAACAGTTATATTAATATTTGTTTAGTTAAACAGGGGATATGTACACTGTCTTATAAAAAAAATGGGAATATGTGTTTTTCGTAATGTAATATTATTCATTTAAAATTTTATCATTTTGGTAAAATAACTTATTTTCAAAAATGATAATTTACTGTTTTTTGAGTTAAAATGAATATTGCACCATTTTGATATTATGGCTGGAACACAATAACAAGTTTGCAATTGAGCATATTTCCTTTTTAGAAGAAAAAAGGTTGTTTTTTTTTTTTTTTTTTTTGGTGGGTATTTTAATCAGAAGTTGAAATGTAGAGGCCACTTGTTTTTCTTTGATAAGGATCCAACATTCCTACTGCAGGTTATTTAAAGGGGGCCATTCACTCATAAAATTCACTAATTTGCACACTAACTCCTCTCTATAGTCTAGAACATGTCTTTGTGGTTGTCTCTCCTTCTGCTTCTCGTCGTCGTCCTCCTCCTGTTGCTTCTTACACAAAAGAAGAAACATGGGAACAAAACTTTTAACCTTCCTCCTACCCCTCCTAAGCTTCCCATCATAGGTAACTTGCACCAACTTGGTAAGTTGCCTCATCGTTCTCTATGGAACCTCTCCAAGCTTTACGGTCCCATAATGCTTTTACAATTTGGTCGTAAACCTACACTAATCGTTTCCTCCGCCGAAATGGCAAGAGAGGTCTTGAAGACTTACGACGTCAACTTTTGCAGTAGAACTTCTTTTTTAGGCTCAAGGCATCTTTCTTACAATTTCTTAGATGTTGCTTTTAGTCCCTATAGTGACTATTGGAGGGAGATGCGTAAAATTTGCGTTCTTGAGCTTTTAAGCATGAAAAGGGTGCAAGCATTTGGGCATGTGAGGGCAGAACAGGTTGCACTTATGATTAACTCTATCTCCCAATCTTCATCGTGTCCTATTAATCTCACTGAGAAGCTCTTTTCTCTCACAGCCCACATTACTTGTAAGGTTGCTTTTGGTAAAAGTTGTGACGGAAGAGAGTTTGATGGCAATAAATTTCATGAAATTGTTGTTGAGGCCATGGACATGTTAGGTAGTTTCTTTGCAGCCGACTTTATTCCTTATATCGGGTGGATCATCGATGTGTTCACAGGACTCCGTTGGAGACTTGAGAAGTGTTTTCAGCAGTTGGACACTTTCTACCAGCAAGTCATCGATGAGCACCTTGATCTTGAGAGGACAAAAGCAGAGCAAGAAGACATCATAGATGTCTTGCTTGGAGTAATAAGGGATCAAAGAAGTGCAATTCATATCACCAAAGACCACATCAAGGCAATTCTTATGGTGAGCTACGATCCTTGCCTTCTTTTTTTGTGTGTGTGTGGCTTTAATTAGTCGATTTCTAAATCTGATTATAGGAGAATCACTAAGATATTTCATTGCTTCAATATGTTAATTTCAGAATATTTTTGTTGGTGGAGTAGACTCATCTGCTCTTACCATGGTGTGGGCAATGGCAGAGTTGTCTAGAAACCCAAAAGCAATGAAGAAAGTGCAAGAAGAGATCAGAACTTGTGTTAGAGACAAAGGGATTGTGGAAGAAAAAGATCTTCATCAACTTCAGTACCTTAAAATGGTTGTGAAAGAGACTCTAAGACTTCACCCACCAGGGGCATTATTGATTCCACGAGAATGTAGGCGTCATTGTAAGATTAACGGATACGACGTGTATCCCAAAACAAGCATCCTAGTGAATGTTTGGGCCATTGGAAGAAACCCCGAATATTGGGAAAACCCAGATGAATTCATTCCAGAGAGGTTTATGGATAGTTCCATCGATTTTAAAGGACAACATTTTGAGTTCTTGCCATTCGGAGCAGGTCGAAGGGGTTGTCCTGGGATTAATATGGCAAATTTAGTGATAGAAATCGTACTCGCGAATCTCCTTTACTATTTTGATTGGAAATTGCCCAATGGAATGAAGAAGGAAGACATAAATATGGATGAGTATTTAGCGGGTATTACTATCCACAAGAAATCTGCTCTTCACTTGGTGCCTATCAATTACAATTGGTAATCCTCATGAAGTTTTCTTTAGAATCTTTGATTATTTTCTTATATAAGATATATAGGCTAAAACTGCAATGTAACTTTGAGGTCTTGGGTTCAAGACCAAAGAAAATCTATTATTAGCTCCATCTCTAATTATTGTGTTATGAGAATGCCTCATCTAATATTAGAGACATGAAATATAGTTATAAGATCATCATGATAAATCAGCTTAGCCGTCCATTTACTCCCCATGTGGCATGTGAATAGAACTATATATCTTTTTTTCCTCAGGAAACACAAAGATACATCTTCGTTAACATGTGAAGTTGTGTATCCCGAAAAAAAATATTATTATATGCATATGCCACGTCAGCAGAGTCAGTTGTTATTTTTTTTTTCTTTTATGAGTAACGTAGACTTGAATCAATGATAGTCGAGATTGTCATATGTCAATCAACTGTAACTATGGGTTCTAAGCCGTCATTATCACTATCACTGTCACTGTCCCTATCACTATTGAAGTTGTGTTTTTTTTTTTTTTTCTTTTGTTAAATGATTTTCTAATCTCATGTATTGAATTTCTGACTTGGCTGTGTGAACTGGTTTAAATGAATTTTAATACTGAGTCAACTCAAAATTATATCAATCTTAAAAATCTGGGGATGTATCTCAAATACAGACTAACATATGGGGATGTGTGCCTAAATAACGTGGGACCTAATGGCCTGTCTAAATCACCCCCAAAAAACCATGCCTTATCATACCACTATTAAGAGGAGAGAAGGCAGATTAGAAGAAGTGGTTGTACCCCCAAAATTTGAATACATATATTTCTATCAATCTTTAAAACATTGAGATGCTCTCAAATATTGACTAAAATGTGAGATGTAAGTCTAAATAACGTGGGGCCTAATGACCTATGCCTAAATCACCCTAAAAATCCATACTATTATAAGGAGACAAGGCTGAATTGAAATGTTGTGTTGTGAAGAAAAATCAATGGCTCAATATCTAAAGTGTTGTACGACATAACTGTAGCATGACTCACAAGTGTCAGGTTGTTAAGCTGTTAAAATCAACTACGATATAATATGTATCCACTTTGAGTCGTGATAAATGCATGCGGTTAGTACACGTCTAATGTTGCAAGGGCATAGAATTATATATTTTTTTCTTCAGGATATACTGGAAAAAGATATGTGGTTTTGTGCCCTTGACACGTCAGTCACGTACGAAAAACTGTATGCATTCATCATTATTCATCTACTTTATGTGGTAGAAACACAAAAGGGAAGTGTTTGTAGGCCCTAAAGAGAGTCAAGGGGTTAGAAATTTCTGAATGGGCTGATTTTTTGTGAGGGTGATCTTTATGGTGAAGAGATCATCCTCACCAAAAATCAGCTAATTCCAAAACTTCTAACCCTAGTTTAACATGTAAGAATCATGGACGGTCCGATTTTTGTAGACCACTTTTAATGAGGTTAGAAGTTTCGGAATGGGTGGATTTTTTATGAGGATGATCTCCTCATCATAGAGATCATATCCTCACAAAAAAAAATTTGCCTATTCTGAAACTTCTAACTCATACATTGAAAAAATGTTTGGCACAATGTTTGGTTCTCTTTAGGGCCTCTGAACGCCACCGAATACAAAAATTATGAGACATGTGTTTTGAATTTCACATCCTATGGAAACGTGGAAGTTTTTGGTTACTTTACAACTAATATCCATTTTTATTGACAATAAATCCCAACTTGTTCTAGTGGGTATGGTCATGGATGGTCGCACAGTTACTCTCATCCGACATAACATGTACTACTTTCACAATGTGAAATAAAGCCCAAATTTGAAGACTTTGAGTTGTCAAATTTCGTAAAATTCGACAGACCAAGAGGTTGAATTGATGTCAAAATTTTCATTGTCAAAATCTTTTTTGTTTTTTAATGAGTTGAAACTGTCAAATTAATGAAGGATGGGAGAAAGTCGACTTCTCTAAGCCGTCAAATCTGGGAATATCAAGAATTTCGACGGTCCTAGAGAAGTAGATTCTAAAGAGAGAAAGTGTTGGATAGATGGGTGGGTTGTCCAATCTTACAAATTTCTTGAGAGTGATTAGAAATCAATTCTCTAACACTCTATTTGAATCTTACCAACTATATATATAAGGGGGCATGTGGAAACGCACACGTATTATAAAGATTCTTTTGTAAGTTAAATATTGTTGACTTACAAGCGGTGGTAATTGCCATGATTTTAGCGAGAAAATCATTGTTGAGAGGAAGAGGATATAATATATATATATATATATATATATTGATTTAAAGAACTGAGGGTATAATAGACAATTATCTATTAATATGATGTGGATCTTGCTTGAAGATCTGATGGGCAACAAACTTGATAAAGACAGATTCCTTTAATTTGGAATTGTCAAAATTTGTCCAAGGTTTTTTATTTTTATTTTTTTTTAATAAAAATGTAAGTATAGGTGTGCCCAGTAAAACTTTTATAGTTGTTCACACGTCTAGCTAGGTAAGTTGTAAACAAAAGATATTATTGTTCATGAAAATTTAATAGAGTTGCACGACTCTTTACATATAGGGAAAAAGGTTGCATGGACTGAAGGAGTGCGTAGAACTTAGATCAAGCCTTTCTTTTGGGCCATGTAGATTGTCATATAGGCCGAATAACATCTCATCTTTACAATTTTCATGGTCTAAATTGGATTTGAGGAAAAAAACTATTGATTTAAGGATAAGATCTTGACTTTGAAAATGGACAGTCATTGAACTCTCAAATTCATATATGTATATATCACTCAACTTCCCTCTTCTTTGACTCCACTCACCACAATGAGATAGGAGCATGCGTAGGGATTTGCTGATGAGTCGAGATCTCATATGATGTCCCATTTCTATAGATAGGAATGATGTCTATGTGGCATAATTTGATTAGAAAATAAATACATTGGACTATGTGAACGGCTTGATTAGGAGTCCGGGGTGTTTTAAACACCAACTAAAGTGTGCCACATAGACATCTATTCTATTTAATAGATCCTTAGTCTTTGCTAATTGCTAGTAAGGGTGTTAACACGTTAAATCAACTATGAAACTCCTGTCATCTAAAATGTAATATTGAAGTTGAAGGTACATAATTGTCTCATCATGGGTTTCCATCTTCTTCTGTTTGGCAAACTAATATTAATTTGTAAATTTTTAATGGACTCATAGTAATTTGTAATTGATTTGACAGCTTAACACATTCTGTTAAAAGTTAATAATTCTCTCGTGAGAAAAGCAACCAGGGCTCAATACCTCGCCTCATCAATTACGAATTTACTGTGCTTTAAAACACTAGACTACAAGCTTGATTTTTTTTTTTTTTAATATGTATTCTGTGTAGAAACCCATGGCCTAATTCATCCTCACAAAATCGTCTTATATATAACGCAAGGTTATGATCCCAGACAATGTGAGATTATCTCTTACACTCCCTCTCATATGTAACGTGTCTCCTACATTCCTATGATTACCCACTCCGATACCATCTAGAAATCCATGGGTCTAACTTGTCCTCACAAAACCGACTTGTAAGATGAGGATTGCCTCAGATTTATATACAACACAAGGCCATGATACTCATGTGATGTGGGACTATCTCTTACATCATGTCATTTGCATAAAACAAAAATAAAAAATTCTATAGATCTAACAAGATATATATCATGGGATTAGTAGGTTCAATTAAATGTACAAAAGGGCAAAACTTTTTTGACAGCTTAACACATTCATTTGTTAAAAGTTAATTCTCACCTATAAGAAGAAGCAAGCAAAGATCCATATATCATCAATTACGAGTCTTTTTTGTTTATCGTGGGTAATCCCACCCTTCCGATGAGACTAATCTCACGGTCACATGCACTACCCTCTCAAAAAGCCCTACGTGCAACTAATTGAGCTGAGAAGGACGTCCCCAAGGAATTCGTTACTTCTCCGGGTTTCATTTCAATTATATTTTTTTTCTATAGGTGAAGCAAGATATATATCATGGGCTTAATAGGTTCAATTAGATGTACAAAGGGCTAAACTTGTTTTTGTTACAAAAACAACTTCACATTCCAATGATGTGTCATGCATTCAGATGGTTTTCTTCTACAACAAACTCATTTAACAAACTAGGTTCTTAAAACCATAATGTCCACTCTTTCTCTCTCTCTCTCTCTGAGCATCTCCAACCCACGTCTCTAAATTTTTGCTCTAATTTGGAATCTTCTATAAAAGAGGGGTCAAAATAGGTATGTTAAAAATGTGTTATAGATTTATAGAGAGACCTATAAAATTTCTCGGGATCCCCCAATTTGGAAACGTGAACAATGATATAGTGGGGGTTTATCTAAAATAGAGACCGGTTGGAGTTAAGTTTGGACGTCTCTCTCTCTTTCTCTCAATTTAGAGATTTAGAGACCTGGTGGAGTTGCTCTTATAAGAATATTTTTTTAGAAACACTTTTCTTATTACATAGTAAGATCTTAAGACTTACTAAGGGTCATTTTCTTCAAATAGATTAACATATCAGCAATCCAACACGACAGTCATCTAAAGGGAGGGTTCCTCTTGAATTTTTCAATGGTCGGTCATTTCAAAGTTGGACTCTTACAAGCATGTTTTTAAAACTAGTTTTGACGTCTCGTCTATGAACAAGATTGAATCATCTTTAGACGAGTCGTCCGATTTGTTCAAGTTGTCTCGTTCAACCATGAGATAATGAACTATATATATTTTCAAATGAGATCATGGTTTGAGATGATTTGTCTATCTATTTTGTTGGTGGATGACGCTGGAATTTTTAAAATAAAATAATTAGTTTTTTGTGGTTTTATTTTGAATTTTTTTAAGGTTATAAATTTAGGGATTGTGTACAAGGTTTAGTCCCACATTGCTCACAAGTGAGAATGTAGGATACCTGATAATAAAGAATAAATAAAACAAGTTATATTCGTTTCACACCTTTAAGATTTTGATTTGGTGCTTTGAGGTGATGCAAAGCACTCCCCACGCACGCACGTATGTGAAAGGGCGATTGGGGGCCTTATGACTTACTTTGCACTTCATATCGTCACGAGGAGTGGGGGAATCTTAAATTTTTGGAGATTAAAAGGCATTTAACGGTTGTGGTTGATCCATCAAGTGTGACGGATCGAGTGCAATTTGCACTGCACGATCACACTAGTATTTGATCAATTTTCGATCAGATATGATGAATCAAATTAGTATCTAGTTGAGAGCGACCGGGTGTGTTAGATCAAGTTAGTACCCGATCATGATCGATCATGTATGTTGATTTGTGATTTGTAAAACCTCGAATTTTAGATTTGTATCTCGAGAAAAAATAAATAGTGGACATTTGAGAAAATCCTAAAAGTGAGACTTAGGATAAAAATTTAAAATATTTTTCTAATCATTTTTAATGAAAATTGACCTTACCATTGGATTCAAAATGATCGAAATCATACTTTAGCTTGTAAGTATGCTCAAATGTGAGTCGGAACAGAAAAGTTGTAAAGCCCTCGATTATCGAGTCGGACCAGGTTAAAATAAGAACTTTTTGCTAGAGGAAGAATTGTTAAGATTTAAATATACTGTTAGATTTGTAATAAAAAATTATAGAAAATAGACTATCTACATGTCATTTTTGGAGTCTAAAAAGTTGAATTATCGTAAAAAATAAAAAAACAACATCAATTTTAGGGTCTCATCGGGTCAAAAATATAAATTTTTGTTAGAGACTGAATTTGTATAAATTGACCACACCATTAGATCAGGAACAAAAAATTATAAAAAATAGAGTATTCACTCGTTAATTTTGAAGTCCGGATTGTCAAGTTATCTTCTAACGAAACAATAGGCAAAATATCGAAATTATCCCAAAAATTTATATAAATAAAATTTTAAAATAAAAACATTATTCATTATCATCCAAACGTGTTAAAAAACCAGCTAAGACATTTTTTTTTTTAAATTATTTTTTCTCTAACTTTTAAATTCAGATCCATCACAAATGAGCCGTCGTTGACTTTCGTCGTCCAAACCCCACGAAGCAATGAATTTCTTGGGACCACAACTAGGGTCTAGTTGACCTTTGATTTAACTAGTTGCACATAGGACTTTTTGAGGGGGCGGTGTGTGTGTGACTGTGGGATTAATCTCACCCAAAGGATACGGAAACCCATGAAAAAGGGGAAAAATGTTCATTTTAGTTCTAGGTATTTTGTAACTCAAGTTGATAGGATAACTCAAAAACTCACTGAGGTGGCATGTTTAAAGAACTATGAACTTTTTGCCTTGGGATACACAATTCACATCCCAAAAAACATGTGTAGTTGTGTATCCCAAGGCAAAAAATCTACGATTCTTTTGCACATGCCATGTCTATAAGTTTTTGAGTTATTTTGATAATTTAACTTTCTATTTTTGTCGGTTAAGATCATATGGTCATTGGTTGGTGGCATATCATCAATTTGGGAACAAATAAGGGGATAAAAGTGGAACTATTTTGGTATGTGGGTCCCACAAAGGAGGGTGGGCCGACGAGAAAGAATGCCGCTCCTCTGATCATAGCTCTTAACCTCCTCCTTTGTGTACTCTTTGTTTAATTTAAGGGAAAATTATTTAATGAAGTCAGCGGAGGGATTTCTTTCTAAACCATGCTAATTTTTCTATGGCAATTAACTTGGTGGTCCATTTAGCAAACTTCTCTTTTTTGACGCTCTTTCACCCCCTATCAACCAATGAGATCGATGATTCAAATTATCAAGATTGACAAGTCAAATCATTGAGACCAACCTTTGTTACAATCATTGATATCAACTTTTGTACAATTGTCGATCTCAACATCTTGATATGAATCATCAAGATCCACGATTCAAATTGTTGATATCAAATATTTGAATATTCAATCTCCACAATTTGTCTTCATCATTTTATTGGGTTGTTAAGGGGCATTAAAAGAGAAAGATTTTACTAATTGGGTTGTGAAGATATCACCCAAAACTTAGGGTACATTTAGAAAAATGTTGCCATCATAGGGTTTATTAAGTAATTTTTCCATAATTTAATATAATTTTTCAAAAGAAGGAAAGAAAAAAGTTTGCCACTCAATGAAGAAACAAATGCAGATGTCGCGTTGAAAGGCATTGGTGTGTAAATTTTGTATTTTATACACTACAGTCAAAGTTTCGTCCCATGAAAATTTCCCAACGTGCAATAAGATAAGTTAGGAGTCCATCCAGTTTCGATCACACAATAAGCGAAAACAAATCCTTATAACTAACTTTTAATATGTTTCGCTATTCAACAAATGATTTGCATGGATCGAGCTTTGATGTTTATGATCATAATCATTATATATTATGAATATAATCCATGATCATTTTATATTAGAGGATGGTCCAAAGTGGAAGAGCATGTTTATTAACCGAATCATGATAAATCAACGTGCTAAAGACACGCGATCTGTATGCAGATGATGTGTTAAGGGCATTGATCGATTGTAAAGCTTGCAATAGAGATGCAGAGATAAAGATTTGAACTAAGACTTTGGACAAGTCGAATTCGTTCCACAGGGACAGTTTGGATTCAAAATCTCATTCGGTTAGAAACAAAAACAAAGTTTTGAAACAGATTGATTTAAAAACAGAATTGATTAATAGAAACAAAGAAGCAAATAACAACTAATTTGTAAAAGAAATTGAAACTGAAAAGAAAGATTAAAAATCTAAGAGAGAGAGATTAGAGAAGTTAATCAAACATTTGCAATTAATCCATAATGTAAATAAATTCAGAATATAACTCAATCCATGGAGCAAGTCATTGCTCATGGATCAGATGGTGGAACAATTAAATCCTTGAAAGTAATTAAAAGATAATCATGAAAACACTAGCATGATTGAGATTGCCCAACTTATATTCTGATTTTTCACATAGCATAGCCATTCTTGAACTTATCTAAGTAATGGCTATCTAAGTTGGATCAGAATTATAAGTTGGATTACCTTAATCAGAAGAGAGTTTTCAGATTTAGAACATGTAAGCAAAACAAGAATTTAAATCTACACTAGAGGGATTAATTTGCTATGGCTTACTTAACTTCTCTAATGAGAATTTAGCCAATCATCGCAAGAACTAAAATTGCAGAAATTAATAAAAGAGAAAAGAGAGAATGGGTGAAGAAGATGATGATTGATTAGTAATGCTCCTTTAATAGCTCTCCAAAGGATTACAAGAAGTATGAATGGATCATTCTTGATGTTCTCACTACACTCAAGATCTCACCAAAAGGAAAATTACAGAAAATTAAAGAGAGGAAACTAAAGAAAATTATAGAAGAGAAGAGCTTAAGAGGGACCCAAGAGGGGACCCCTTCTTTGAAATCAACCCTCAAATTTATAATGTTTGTATTCGGGTAATCGGGTCAACTTTTCGGATGATTTGCTTCGAACTACCCATTCAGTTACAACCACCGAAGCAATTGGAAGCTTCTGTGAAAACTTCGAGGACAAATTCCTCGAGATGACCGCGGCGCGGTCATGCCTAGCCGCGGCGCGGTGACGTGGCGCCCAAATCGATCGAGATTTTTCTGGAAACTTCCTTTTGACTCGCATATTGTAACCATAGTTGTTTCGCGATTTAATAACTTCCACGTGCGCTTTATTTATCTACAATTAACAATAAAATCTCATTAGCTCTATTAATTTGGATAAATGAAATAATTTTTTAATTATTTAAAGGAACTAACATTTATGCAATGGTAATCTTAGTGCAATTATGGTCCCAAAATCGAATAATTGGGACCTTATCACACCCCCAAACCTCAATTTTGTTAGTCCCGAGCAAAACTTAAATCTAAACAACTCCTCTTTCGTGAGGTTCCCGACTGCATTTAGCTTATGCAGTAAGCCCTTAAACCCCTAGGTTACCCCTAGTGGACGAGTTTGACTCGTGAGGGTTTGTAGTGAAAGAATATACCCACAAAATTCTAACATTTTACAAAAATATTAAAATCAAAATCAAAGTATATAAAGTGAACATAACGACATTTCATAAATCAGTCAAAGGTCATTTATGTTTGAATAAAGTTCTAAGTTTTTATTCCTCATTTTCAGAAAATTTGAAAGATAACTTGAGTGCTTGTGTGATTTTCTGATTTTTTTTTCTTTTTAAAAGCAACATCTTTTTAGGAACAAGATTTCACCTCTTAACTGCTAAGAATGGTCGGTTCTACCTAAGTTCTAACTCGAAACTAAGCATCCTGTCTGGGATTGTGAGAGGTGTGGATATTCACTTTAATACCTCTAAGGGGCTTTATCTGTGACATTCCAGTTTACTCACATTTTTACCATTGACGGCTTTCACCCTACTGCACTATTTGGTCTCATTGGACTCTTTTTTCATTTTTGCAGTTCTAACCATCTTTTGATATTTTTCTCGTATTTTCTGCTTCTTTTTTAAATTTTATCACACTTCACCATTTTCTGATATTCTTTTTACAAAAAGCATGTAGTCCTTTTCAAGGTATCCAGTCTAATCCTATGGTTGCTGTCCAAGTAATACTAACTTCAGTTCTGTTTTTCTTCTAACAAGCCAACCAAGGGATAAAGAAGTCATAGTTCACTAGACTAGGTTTTCCCTAACACTCTAGTCAGAAAAGAGGGTCAACTTTTGTTCCATAAAATCTATCTTTCCAAATACTTAATCAGAAGTAAATTTCTAAAGTAATTCTTTCATAATTTTCTTAATGAGGAATAACCAAAAACAACTTCTGATCAAAAGTTAGAACATTAGCCTGAGATTTGAAATTCATATGTAAAAAATATATACAAAGATTTTGAAGAAAATATTTCGAAAGTGTTGAATATTTTTGAATTTTTTTTTTTTTAAACATGAAATTAAACTAGCAATGAAATAAACTTGAAACTAAACTAGCAATGAAATAAACCTGAAACTAAACTACTAATGTAATGCAATTGTGAACTAACCTAATACCCCCAAACCTAAATGACATATTATCCTCAATATGCAAGTAGTAAGGAAAAATAAAAAGGTTAGATCACACCTGAAATAGATTGGGCATTAATGTGCAAAGTCTTGTTACAACTAATCTGAAAAGAATGTAAGTTATAACAATGATAATTTCCGAAGTAGTTTTTTTTTTTTTTTTTTTTGCATAAAAGAAATCCTTTTTAAAATAGAAAAAAAACTAATTAAGAAATTAAAAATTAAAAACATCCTAATCTAAAATTTAAACCTATCTTAATCCGAACATTCAGTGGTCTGTGCCTTTTTCTCCTCAATATAAGTTAACATCTATCTCTGTTACTCAATCAACAATTAGTGATCAGGCTGCAGTCCTAGTGACACTCATTGATTTGATTTGATAGTGGACTTGAAGATGAAGAGAATGAGAAAGGGATTAAGGTTTGAGGTTTTTTTTTTTTTTTTTTAAAGAAAAATTTTATTTCCTAACTACACTACTTATTAAAATAAAAGCACATGGGTTGCCTCCCAAGCAGCGCTAAGTTTAACGTCTTCAGCCGGACCTATCAAAAGGTCTGATATCTAGGAATTTTCTTAACATTCGTTTTGATAGACACAACGATCGATTTCCCACACCAATTGATAGGTAGACAAATTTTTACTATCGTTAGGACTTGGAAGTTATTTTTAAAAATGATTAACAACCCTCGCTTGTCCTCAGTTCTTAGTGTCATCACCTTTTCGAAAAAATTCTCAACCATCGTATTCCCTAAGAGAATGGAAGTTGTAAAATAAGCAGGATCTTTACAATCTTGTAAAAAGATAGGCTTGATAGGGTACGAGGTTGGATCAGTAATGGTCGGAATTGGCGTGACTAATATATTAGAATTCATCATTGGTTCTTCCTGAACAACAGTCTCCTCAAATGGTGGATCAGTTTCCTTAACCAAATTTGTACAATTGGTTAACCCATTAGGAATTTGAAACATTGGTTGGCTCTCATGGGTTATCTCATTTGAAAATTGACCATTCTCTTTTTCTTCTAATGGCACAATAAGCTGACCTAGTTGGATTTCCATCGTTGCTTCAGTTGGAATTGTAACCTCATTGGTTTGAATTTGAACTTCAATTGAGACAGGGTTATCAATTGTTGATGGACAATCATCGAAATCTTCAAAAGAGTAGAACTGGTCACTAAGGTTATTTTGAAAGAATGGTGGATTTTCTGGGATTGAGATATCTTCATTGTTGAATTTATCAAATTTTCCTTCTTCTAAGGATAACGCTAGGTGACTCAGTTGAGTTCCTATGTTGACTAAGGCTTGATCCATATCCCATTGTTGTTGATGATTTAACAACTGTTGTTGATGATTTATCAACATTTGTTGATGGAGCTGTTGTTGTTGGATTAACTGTTGTTGTTGAATTAAGAAGGCAGACATCATAGACTCTAATGACGACGATTGAGGAGAAGAAAAATATGAGTGAGTGGATGTTGGCTCAGGCTCTGTAGCTCTATAATCGGAGAAATGTTGAGAATCATAGGATTGTTGGGAAATTATGGTTGGATTCATCATCGAGGTGTTATGCAAATAAAAATCCTCATGGTTACCAAAATGACTACCTTGAGTGAACTCGTTCTGACACGGTATGGAATTTTGGGAAAACAAATTATCTACGTGGTATGGTTGGTCGAACGAACTGGGTGTCGGCATCCAATACGAGTTTTGAGAATTATGCATATTGGCCTGTGTAGCATGAAACATGGGCTGACTCGGACAATGCTCGGGAGAATGACCATAATTATCACATAAGCCGCACGAGATCAAAGATTCTCTCCTAAACTCCATGACGATGTAAATCTGCTCAAGGTTCTGTATCTACTGTAACACACACTTTGGACTTGCACACAAGAGAGGGAGGAATTCACACGTGATAACTGGGTGCCTATGACTAGACAGCTCCTAACTGGTTCAAAGGATTAATCAAAGCCTCCAACCCAAATCTCTGAAATCGGAACAGCCAGTTTAATCTCTAGAGGAGAGGTGGCGCACAATGCTGAGCAAGGGCACTCTCAGATCACTTCTCGTCTTGAATAGATGTAGTCTATCCCCTGAATTCACGTAGAACTACAGGGCAAGATTGCGCTAGGCACTGTTCACGATCAAGAAGTGCAATTGGTGTAACTTTTGATTAGCTTTGCTTAATGAGCTCGATGGAACCTAGAGTCCAGTCTAATCAAATTTTAATTAATTAATTTACTGTGAATTTGATTTTCCTAGAAGGGCAAGATATCGGTAATGAACTCCGATTCTTATCTTATGGTGCCATCCTCGTAAGGGTGCCCTTATTACTAGGTGCAATCCAATGTGTACAGATTAGTCACTCAAAAGTAATACAGAAACTCACTAGCGAGTGATGCGTGAATGTTTCGAAATTTACCTCTCGTTCTAGACGGGGGATGATCGAGTTGAGTCGACTCGGGCCACCAACACCAAATTTGGTGTACGAACCCGAGGGGCTGAGATAGTTTCGTCCCACTATCGTCCGTCCCTAAATCTATTACAATCCGAGCCCTCTCGGATGAAATTAAAAATTAATACAAGTTCAAGTTTCTAATACAAGTTGGTTTCTAAAAAAAAAATAAAATGCAGAGAATTGAAAATTGCTGATCTTCTTGGTGATGGAACTAATTTAGTGGATAAAAATTCCACGTGTCGTCTTCCGTCAATTTCCGTCGAATTCCGTCGAGTCCTTCACCTGAACAGAACAAAATTATTCAAATCAGAATACTAAAAAAAAAAAAACAATATGACCATTACAATATCCATGATGTCAGAAACTTGTCCAGCAAAAATCAGTAGAAAATGTTGCCACGTCACCGCGACGCACCAAGGGGAAACCGCGGCGCGGTAAAATTTTGATGAAAATCGATTTTTCAAATTGGAAATGATTTCTGATATCCTGAGGATTGTAATGAAATTTTTTTCAATTTTTTTTCTGTTCGTTTGGCTTCTGTTTCAAGCAAAACATGTTCGGTTCTGTTTCGGAAACTGTTTCGGATACATTCCGAATTGGAAAATGAATCAATTCGCTGTCCCCGGCAGCGGCGCCATTTTGATCGAGATTTTTCTGGAAACTTCCTTTTGACTTGCATATTGTAACCATAGTTGTTTCGCGATTTAATAACTTCCACGTGCGTTTTATTTATCTACAATTAACAATAAAATCTCATTAGCTCTATTAATTTGGATAAATGAAATAATTTTGCAATTATTTAAAGGAACTAACATTTATGCAATGGTAATCTTAGTGCAATTATGATCCCAAAATCGAATAATTGGGACCTTATCAGGCATAGAACCATAAATCTTTTTCTTCAGGATACACAAGGAAAAAGATCTAACTTTAATGTCCATGATATTATGTATGCAATTGTGTGAGGTAGGATGGAAACTATAACCATCTTTATAAGCCTCATTTAGTCATTTATGTATCATAAGGACTAGACAGTATACTAATACAAAGAAAACAGGATTCTATACATTTTGGGACAAGGCATTAATTTCTTCCGTATGCCACATGTTGTGTTGACGGTATTAGTTAAGAATCGTGATAATCTGACTACCCCATGTGGCAAACTCGACAACTATCCTGACGTGAAATGTTTGGGAACTGTAGATCTGTGCTCTTCGAGATACACGGCTGCACTTCCCCATAAAAAAGTTTTTCTCAAGGGAACCATGTATCCCAAGGAGCACGGATCTACGACTCCCTAACTTGTCATGTTAGGTAGTTATTGAGTATGCCACGTGGGGTAGTTAGATTTTCACGACTCATTAGGTAAATGGGGCAGAATGCATTCTACAAGTATTTGTAATTTTGTTGGGGTGACTTTATTCAAAATTTCCTAACTCTTTTCTGAGAACATTTTCATTTTTGTACGAATTATATATAAATTCATATTAAACTAGTATTACTATATTAAGAGTTTGAATAGAAAGTTTTTAATTTTATTGAGAGGAAGTGAGGTTGAGACATTGTATCCCCTCTTCTTTTTCGTGAAAATAGTAAAATGATCTCATCATTTCGCTTGTGGATGTATGTAATTTTACTAGACTGAGTTAATTTTGTATTTGACAAAAATTATGCTCAATGGCAATTTTAGACCGATAAGTAGTGAATGCTCGTAGGTCGTGAGTTCGACACCCAGTATGAGCATAAATTCCTTAGGGCCCACCCGTAAAGGCGCACCCTCACTTACCTGATGCGTGTGATGTGCGGGTGTTGCACGTGCATTGAGACTAGTTGTTGGACAAGATCATGATCTATAGACTGGGCAAAACCCAGATATGGACTCAATTCGTTGTCTATAGGGATATCCAGTTATCAAAAAAAAAAAAAAGATTGAGATATGTCCACAGAACACACTGATTCCACTATTAAGACAAAATTTACAGTTACAGATTACACTTTTCATTGAAATATAAGTAGGATTTTACATAATATCAGTCAAATTACGAAACCCTTGAAATTTTTCTCTTGGGGACTCCGCCCCCAAATCCCCACCTTCCAAGCAAGGGGACCATTGGCCCTCCTCCAACCACCGAATGAGCTTGACAAACAAGATGTGTGGCCATATTAACAGTACCTCCTTATTTATCAGTACCATCAGACTCCACAAATCTCAATACAAAGGTCTAATTAATATAAATTCTAGATTAATTCATGATCAAGATTCCAAAACATTATAAAAGATGTAACTGAGGAGCATTATAACAACTCCTATACTCTTCCCTAATCTAATAAAAAATCTCAAATAAGACAAACAACACATGAAAAAGTCCTATTTTTTTTATCACATAAAATCAAGAAGTGGTGTCTATCCTCCACCACAAAGCGAGATAAAATAAGACAAACAACACATGAAAAAGTCCCATTTTTTCTGATCACATAAAATCAAAAAATGTCTATCCTCCACCACAAAGTGAGATAAAATAAGACAAACAACACATGAAAAAGTCTCATTTTTTCTGATCACATAAAATCAAAAAGTGTCTATCCTCCACCACAAAATGAGACAAAATAAGACAAACAACACATGAAAAAGTCATATTTTTTCTGATCACATAAAATCAAGAAGTGATGTCTATTCTCTACCACAAAGCGAGACAAATAAGACGAACAACACATGAAAAAATCCCACAAATAAGACAAACAACACATGAAAAAGTGCCATTTTTTCTGATCACATAAAATCAAGAAATGGTGTCTATCCTTCACCACAAAACGAAATAAAATAAGACAAACAACACATGAAAATTTTCCATTTTTTCTGATCACATAAAATCAAGAAGTGGTGTCTATCCACCACCACAAAGTAAGACAAAATAAGACAAAAAAGACATGAAAAAGTCCCATTTTCAAAGTAAGACTGTCTCACTTTCTTAACAATAAAACAATACTTTGTGGGGGAAGATTGAGAGAAATTTGATAATCAAACCATAAAAGTTGGCTCCAATTATCATTTTCTAATATGATTTATCCTTTTGAAAAGAGTGTCTTTCTAATTTCGGATCTACACTGAAGACATCCCAATTTGAACGGGCCTTCACTCGAAAGGGTAAAAAAATGTTAAATATTCAACAAAATTTGCCAACGGGCCTCAAAAGCCTAAATCATTGAAAAATGACATTTTTATCGAACCGAGGTCCTTAAGACCCCCTAAGAGTCTAACAGGCCCACAAAAAAAGAATTGGCGTACCCCTACTTTCACCACTCCGCTCTCGAAATCCAAAATACTTGATTTTCAATAAAATTTACCAACGGGCCTAAAAAGCCCAATTTGTCAACATGTGGCATTTTGACCAATCAGATGATTTTGAAAACCCCTAAAAAGATGAATAGATTTAAAATGACACTTGGGATACCTAGCACCTTTCTTACTTTTCACCGCTCCACTTCCGAATAAAAAATACCCCAAGCCCGCTCAAAGCCCACAAACCTTTAATTCCGAAAAAAATTGTTTCTCATCCTATTCAACCTAATCTAAACCTAATTCCACATTACCCAGACCTTAAAACTTACCCACCCTAAAAAACCCATGCCAAAATGACCTTAACCAATTCTAAATAACCCAAAATCATTTCTAAAACCCAAGCCCAATACACTAAAACCCACAAACCATTATCCATATCCAATCCACAACAATACTCATGACCCTAACCCATAAACCACTGTCCACGTTAACCAATCACCTTTTGATCATCAAAGGGGACACATGTCATTACCCCATCTCACTTCCTTCATCCAACTACCTACCCCCATCACCTTTCTCTAACAATCTATCTACCCACATCACCTCTCTCCAAAAAAATCATCTCAACCCACACCCTTCCCTAGCCTACCCACTACACTCTTCTCTAACACAACCAACCACCCACATCACTACCCATGCCCCTACACCCTAACCTATCACCTTTATCTAAACACTCCACCAACTCACATCATATCCCATACCCCCCTCATCATTTTTTACAAATCCACTTTTACAAATAAAACCCACACCCCTCATATCCAATCTAACACTTCTTATCTCCAATCAATCCATCTAAATCACCCCATCTCACCATCTTTTTAACACATGTTATCATCTCCTTAACCTTTCTAAAAATCCAAACACTTAACTCCTTACACAACCCATTCTCCTAATCTAAATACCCCACCTTTTCAACCAACCTGACATTCCATCAACACATCAATCCCTTACACTTCCATTCTCCCAAACCAAACACCCATCATCTCACCTCACCAAACACTGTACCCAACTAGATTGGATAAGATCCAAACTATTTGGTCAAAACAATACCTATTTACCTTCATTATACTACTACCCTCCTCTCTATTCTAAATTTCATACCCACCACCTTCAAAACCTATGCCATTCCCTATTTTTTCATTTATTCATCCCATTATATTTTTAAAGTAACTCCTAAACATCTATAAATACTCCCCTCCTCTTCCCAAAAATGACTACCAAGTCTTTCACTAAAAAAGATATCCTCTCAACTCTCTTCTACTCTCATACTCTCATATTAACCTTTTAAAAAAGAATTACACTCAAATTTACTAAGGACTTAAAGAAGAAGAAGAAGAAGAAAAAAAAAAGGAACAAGTTGAAGCTTCAAGGTGGGTCAAAGAAATACACCCCCTCCCTTTATCTCATCTTCAACTTATCCCCCTTTTCTAAATCTATACACACACCGCAAATGATTTGAGTCATCAAAGGGCCCTTTTTTCAATAAGGGTGTCTTCAATGATTTAAACCAACATCGAAAATCCATCATACTTGAGGGTACATATCATAATTTTTCAACTTTTTTATATTATTTTGAATAGATCGAATCTGAGGTTACCACTAAAGGTGGATGGTGTAGGGTGCCTAACACCTTCTCTACTAATTAATATGAACCCCTTTACCTAAAATTAAAAGTTGGACCGGATGAGTCGTATCCGTACGAAAGTCACAAAATACCAAAACAAATGATTTTTCAAAAGAATATATCACGGGTGACCATTCACACTCTTTTGCAATATGAATAGTGGCGACTCCAAAATCCCCCAAAGTGGTCGATATATTCAGAAATGAATAAATCACGTGTCCACACACACCATTAATTAAGTGGGCACCAGACTCACTTACATTTTTAACTATATTTTTTGCAAAGAAGGTAAAAAATATCCAATATTTTTAGAAATCTTCTCATTTTTTCGAATTTTTTTTATCACTAAACCTACTTTTAATAAGATAGTAATACGGTGATGAAAGGAATTGAATTTTTGTGAAGAGGTGTCTTGTATTTAATTTGTGAATGATCTCCTTCCATACTTCACAAGTAGCAGCTAGTTCAGGGCTCCATTTGTAAGTCTCGCGGATAATTTCATTACCTTAATGAGCAAGATCACGTCCCTCATTACGAGCTTGTACACACGCTTCTAGGGCACCCGATGCATTTTTCCAAGGGTGTCCTAAAGTTCTTCCACCGAACTTGAAAAAAAAAGAGGCTTGGGTTGCGACATACATATGAAAGAGTATACAATGATGATGTATTTGGCGAATCAAATACCATGGTCTAATAAAGAATCATTTTGATTGCTTGTTAACAATGGAGAATGGATGAACACAATCCAATGTTGACAATTGGGTTGTTTTTTTGGGAAATTTGGGAATAGTGATCGGTATATTATTGACAAATAGTGGATACATAGAACACTCAATGAAGCAATGAGTGTTGTTGGATCGCATAGTTTTTGCGAAAGCATTTGTTTTGCATGTGATATTCATGACTTATTAACATTAAAATTCAAATTATTTGTTTGATGAGATGCAACTTATTAACTTAATACATATGCAACTACCAAATAACAGAGTGCACTATTGATGAATGCAACTTCTGGCCAAGTCCAGCTTTGAAGCGATTAGGTAGCTTTAAAATGTTGACATGACACGTCGAGTTTTGTATTTATTTCACGGTCCTAGGTTTTGGTTATTATTTTTTATTTTTTGTTGTTGAAATTTTTGGCTTTTAATCTGTTTGGGTTCAATTTTGATTTTTGGTTCTCCGTTCAGTTCGAGTGTTTGGGGTGGAAACTGAACCCAAACCAAAATATTTCGGTCTTGATGTTAGTTAAGTCTAATAAGGTTTTGGCCTTTTTATTATTTGGGTTTTAATCGGTTCGGATTCAGTTTTTGGTTCCCCATTTAGTTCGGGTTTAGAATGATTTTTAGGGGTGGAAACTAAACCTTGACCAAAATATTTCGGTCTCGGTTCGGCTCAATCAAGTTTCAGTCCGAGTTTAATTTCATTTTTTCAGTTCGATTCCGATTCGAATTTCTGGAAATGGGTAATTTGTACATGTCTAGCTTTATGTGTCGGGTTCTGTAGACACATAAAGCTACAACATTTTTGTCTTATATGGCTAAAAAGATTCGGAATAGGCTGATTTTTTGTGAGAATGATCTCTATGGTGAAGGGATCATCCTTGCAAAAAATCATCCCATTCCAAAACTTCTAACCCCATCAAAACTGATTTACAAAAAATGGACGGTCCAAAAATTTTCAACTTGTAAACATGGG
Source organism: Akebia trifoliata (assembly GCF_017979445.1). Lineage (NCBI taxonomy): Eukaryota > Viridiplantae > Streptophyta > Magnoliopsida > Ranunculales > Lardizabalaceae > Akebia > Akebia trifoliata. Next base: position 27,128,634 of record NC_141381.1, read on the forward strand.
GCTAGAAGTTTTATAATAGGCTGATTTTTGGCAAGGATGATCTCCTCACCATAGAGATCATCCTCACAAAAAATCATCCCATTCCAAATATTTTTACCTATATAAGACAAAACACGTTGTAGCTTTTGTGTATACGGATCATAATCCATATATATATATATATATATCTTTAACAATCATTTAATAATCGTAGAACCTAAAATTCAAAACAACCAATCTCATTGAACGGGGAGTTAATTTAATCATCATTTAAAGAAAGTTGATAACCCCGAGGGGTTAGTTCAATGGCAATTTCAGACTGATAAGTGGTTAATGCTCATAGATTGTGAGCTTGATATTCAATGTGAGCATAATTCCTCAGGGCCACCCGCGAGTCCAGATCTTCACTTACCTGATGCATGCGATGTGCGGGCGTTGCACATGCACCGAGATTAGTCTTTGGACAAGATCATGTTCTATGATTGGGCAAAACCCAAATATGGGTTCTGTCCACTGTCGACGGGATACCCGCGATTATAAATAAAGAAAAGAAAAAGAAAGTTGACCCTTTAATGATACGAATAATAACCGGCTAACCAATTTTATCTTTAAACAATAAGTGTTTAATTTAAATATTAAATATCGTTTGTCCCACAATCACTTTAAAGCCACATGAACCCTCCCTTCTAAATGACACATGGTCCTCCACATCCTTTAATATTTATGGTACTTTATAGTTTTCAAAATTTGGACATGCCCCTTGATCTTGCTCCTTCCCTTATCAACTAATGAAAAATAATTATGAAAGGTTTAATTTTCCTTTCCAAAATCAGTAATCTTTGACGATATCTTGGATATGAAGATGATCACATGGGCAATAGTAATGAAACAAAGATGATGATTAAAGGTAGTAATGGTGATGATGAGGATAGTGATAATAATGATGGTGATGATGATGATGATGAAATCTCATATATTCACGGATGTAGGGGGTAATATCGTCATTTTGGAAATATAAGGAGAGCATGAGACAAGTTAAAGGGAGGGTTCCTCTTGAAATTTTCAACGGTCGATCATTTCAAAGTTGGACTCTTACAAGCACGTTTTTAAAACTAGTTTTGACGTCTCGTCTATGAACAAGACTGAATCATCTTAGACGAGTCGTCCGATTTGTTCAAGTTTTCTCGTTCAAGAATGAGATAATGAACTATATATATTTTCAAATGAGATCATGGTTTGAGTTAACTTGTCTATCTATTTTGTTGGTGGATGACGTTGGAATTTTTAAAATAAACTAATTAGTTTTTTGTGGTTTTATTTTGAATTTTTTTAAGGTTAGAAATTTGGGGATTGTGTACAAGGTTTTGTCCCACATTGCTCACAAGTGAGAATGTGGGATACCTAATAACAAAGCATAAATAAAATAAGTTATATTCGTGTCACACCTTTAAGATTTTGATTTGGTGCTTTGAGGTGATGCAAAGCACTACCCACACACGCATGTCGTGCGTAAGGGCGATTGGGTGCTTTATGACTTACTTTGCACTTTGTATCATCGCAAGGAGTAGGGGAGTCTTCAAATTTTGGAGATTCAAAGGCATTTAATGGTTGTGGTTGATCCATCAAGTGTGATGGATCGAGTGCAATTTGCACCACACGATCACATTAGTATTTGATCAATTTTCGATCAGATATGATGAATCAAATTAGTATCCAGTCGAGAGCGACCGGGTGTGTTAGATCAAGTTAGTACCTGATCATGATCGATCATGTGTGTTGATTTGTGATTTGTGATTTTTGAAATCCCGAGTTTTCGATTTGTATCTCGAGAAAAAATAAATAGTGGACATTTGAGAAAATCCTAAAAGTGAGACTTATGATAAAATTTTAGGATCTTTTTCTGATAATTTTTTTAATGAAAACTGACCTTACCATTGGATTCAAAATGATCGAAAAACATACTTTAGCCTGTAAGCATGATCAAATGCGAGTCCGAACGGAAAAGTTGTAAAATCCTCGATTATCGAGTCGGATTAGGTTAAAAAATGACTTTTTGCTAGAGTAAGAATTGTTAAGATTTGATTATACCATTAGGTTTGTAATGAAAAATTATCAAAAATAGACTATCTAGTTGTTATTTTTGGAGTCTAAAAAGTTGAATTATCATAAAAAAAACGAAAACGACATCAATTTTATGGTCCCATCGGGTAAAAAATGTAAATTTTTGTTAGAGACTGATTTTGTATAAATTGGCCATACCATTAGATCCGAAATGAAAAATTATACAAAATAGAGTATTCATTTGTTTCTTTTGGCGTCCGGACGGTCAAGTTATCTTTTAATAAAATAATAGGCAAAATACCGAAATTGTCCCAAAATTTATATAAATAAAAATTTAAAATAAAAACATTATTCATTATCATCCAAACGCGTTAAAAAATCAACCAAGACATTTTTTTTTTTTAAATTATTTTTTCCCCGACTTTCAAATTCAAATCCGTCGCGATTGACTTTCGTCGTCCAAAACCCACAAAGCAATGAATTTCTTGGGACCACCATCTAGGGTCCAATTGACCCTTGATTCAACTAGTTGCATATAGGACTTTTTGAGGTGGTGGTGTGTGTGTGACTGTGGGATTAATCTCACCCTAAGGGTAGGGAAACCCATGAAAAAGAGGAAAAAATGTTCATTTTAGTTTTGGGTATTTTGTAACTCAACTTGATAGGATAACTCAAAAACTCACTGAGGTGGCATGTTTGAAGAATTGTGAACTTTTTGCCTTGGGATACACAATTCACATCTCAAAAAACATATGCAGCTGTGTATCCCAAGGCAAAAGATCTATGATTCTTTTGCACATGCCATCTCTATAAGTTTTTGAGTTATTTTGATAATTTAACTTTCTATTTTTGTCGGTTAAGATCATATGGTCATTGGTTGGTGGCATATCATCAATTTGGGAACAAATAAGGGGAGTATGACTAAATTACCCTTATAAAAGTGGAACTATTTTGGTATGTGGGTCCCACAAAGGAGGGTGGGCTGACGGGAAAGAATGCCGCTCCTCTGATCATAGCTCTTGACCTCGTCCTTTGTGTACTCTTTGTTTAATTTAAGGGAGAATTATTTAATGAAGTCAATGGAGGGATTTCTTTCTAAACCATGCTAATTTTTCTATGGCAATTAACTTGGTGGTCCATTTAGCAAACTTCTCTTTTTTGACGCTCTTTCACCCCCTTTCAACCAATGAGATCGATGATTCAAATTATCAAGATTGACAAGTCAAATCATTGAGATCAACCTTTGTTACAATCATCGATATCAACTTTTTTACAATTGTCGATCTCAACATCTTGATATGAATCATCAAGATCAACGATTTAAATTGTTGAGGTCAATTATTTGAATATTTAATCTCCACAATTTGTCATCATCATTTTATTGGGTTGTTAAGGGGTATTAAAAGAGAAAGATTTTACTAATTGGGTTGTGAAGATATCACCCAAAACTTAGGGTACATTTAGAAAATGTCGCCATCATAGGGTTTATTAAGTAATTTTTCCTTAATTTAATATAATTTTTAAAAAGAAGGAAAGAAAAAAAGTTTGCCACACAATGAAAAAACAAATGCAGATGTCGCATTGGAAGGCACTTGTATGTAAATTTTGTATTTTATACACTAAAGTCAAAGTTTCGTCCTATGAAAATTTCCCAACGTGCAATAAGATAAGTTAGGAGTCCATCCAGTTTCGATCACACAATAAGCGAAAACAAATCCTTATAACTAACTTTTAATATGTTTCGCCATTCAACAAATGACTTGCATGGATCGAGCTTTGATGTATGTGATCATAATCATTATATATTATGAATATAATCCACGATCATTTTATATTAGAGTATGGTCCAATGTGGAGGAGCATGTTTATTAACCGTGTCGTGATAAATCAACGTGCTAAAGACACGCGATCTGTATGCAGGTGACGTGTTAAGGGCATAAAACCATAGATCTTTTTCTTCGGGATACACAAGGAAAAAGATCTAACTTTAATGTCCATGATATTATGTATGCAATTGTGTGAGGTAGGATGGAAACTATAACCATCTCTATAAACCTCATTTATGTATCATAAGAACTAGACGATCTATACTAATACAAAGAAAACATGATTCTATACATTTTGGGACAAGGCATTAATTTCTTCCGTATGCCACATGTTATGTTTGTGCCCTGTGTTGTGTTGACGGTATTAGTTAAGAATCGTGATAATCTAACTACCCCATGTGGCAAACTCGATTAACTATCCTGACGTGGAAAGTTTGGGAACTGTAGATCTGTGCTCTTCGAGATACACGGCTGCACTTCCCCATAAAAAAGTGTAGCTCAAGGGAACCATGTATCCCAAGGAGCTGGATCTACGACAACCAAACTTGTCATGTCAGGTAGTTATTGAGTATGCCACGTGGGGTAGTCAGATTATCACGACTCATTACGTAATTGGGGCAGAATGAATTCTACAAGTATTTGTAATTTTGTTGGGGTGACTTTATTCAAAATTTCCTAACTCTTTTCTGAGAACATTTTCATTTTTGTACGAATTATATATAAATTCATATTAAACTAGTATTACTCTATTAAGAGTTTGAATAGAAAGTTTTTAATTTTATTGAGAGGAAGTGAGGTTGAGACATTGTATCTCTTTTTCTTTTTCGTGAAAATAGTAAAATGATCTCACCATTTCGCTTGTGGATGTATGTAATTTTACCAAACCGAGTTAATTTTGTATCTAACAAAAAATCAGCTCCTTCCCAAATTTTTAACTCATGACAATATTTTATATAGTCGTGATTTTCAAACTCCCCCCAAACTCTCCCCATGGGACTATGTGAAGTGGTGTATCCTGAGGAAAAAAATATATGGTTCTATGCAGAGTTGCAAAAGAAGAGTTTGGGGGGAGTTTGTCAAAAGGGGAGTCAATTTATCATTATTCTTCTCCATATGACTAATGATAATACAACGCTCTTTTGTCATAAACTCCCAATACGCTCCTTGACCTAGTAATTACAGAACTATAAATATTTTTCTTGTGTATTCAAAAGTAAAAGATCAACGGTTCTCTGATGGGAGCATACAAGTCGCGTGTGAATAAAGAGTGTCAGATTATCATGACTCTTTCCATATTATATAATCAAGTATATGTGCAAGATGTTGTTGATTCTAATGTATAAATATGAAACAAAATAAATTATGTTAAATCGAACAATAAGAATAATTGGAATGAATTTATTAGTTTGATTGAGTAACTGAGACACGAAGAAACTGTTGTCCTTAAAATCAATTTCATCATCTTAGGATGATATCCACGGTGCAGTCGGTCTTAGGCGATCATTTTTTAAGATTCAACAGTCACAAGTCTGTTATCGTGCACTCATAAATAACAAATGTAAAATCCCAAGTTTTTGATTCGTATCTCGAGGAAATAAATAGTGAAATTTTGAGAAAATCTTGAAAGTGAGATTTAGGGTAAAATTGTAAGATTTTGTTTTGATCATTTTTAATGAAATCTGACTTTACTGTTGGATTCAAAATGGTCGAAAAACATATTTTAGCTTTAAGCACACTCAAATATGAGTCCGAACAAAAAAGTTGAAAAATACTCGATTTTTGAGTTGGACCAGGCCAAAATAATGAATTTTTTTTAGAGTAAGAATTTTTTTAAAATTTGATCATATCATTGGGGTCGTAATGAAAAATTATTGAATAAGAACTATTTATTTGTCATTTTTGGAGTTTAAAAAGTTGAAATATCGTCAAAAATGAAAACAACATCAATTTTAGGGTCCCAATAGGCCAAAAAAGTAAATTTTTATTAAATACATAATTTGTATGATTTGACTACAATGTTAGATCCAGAACAAAAAATTAGACAAAATAGAATATTCATTCGTTACTTTTTGTGTCCGGACGGTTAAGTTATTGTCGAATGAAACAATAAGTAACATACCAATTTTGTCCCACAATTATATAAATAATTAAAAAAAAATACTATTCATTTTCCAACTTGTCCAAAACCAACCAAGCATTTTTAACGAATTTTTTTTTTTTCAAACCTTCAACCTTCGATTCGTCACGAACAGTCTGTCTTCGACCTTCGACGTAGAGGAAAAAATCATCCGCAACCTTGTTATCTACAAAATCCATCCAATTTCCTTTCGTTTTCTCGTCTTTTTCACCCCATATTGTCTAAAATCAACTGTAAATAATACGAGGATTTCAAAATTTTGACCATAGAATTCATCTATTTTGAGGCGAAACCGTATTTCGTCGTAGAAAAGAGAAATGACAACAACATCAAAATCTTCAAAATCACAAGGTTAGATTAAAAAATTAGCCATCTTGAAGTTCGATTCGTCTCAATTTTCACACTGATCGTCTTGATTTTCGTGCACGTGCTTTAATTCTATTGCATAAAGAACTGTAAGGAACTCTCAATTTTTATTAATAATCATAAATTGTGAAAATTGCGTTTAAGATTTTATTAAAAATTTGTGATGTGTTTCCAAAAATATAGAATTCAATTGGTTATTTCAAATTCATGATAGAACTTGCATATTTGATATGTTTAATTATATTTTATAACAAATTATACATGGGTAGGATATTTCTCCAGATTATTTCTATCAATTGGGTTCTATGCACTGTTTGGACCCCGTTTTGATGTAAGTTTTGCATTTTTTTTTATGTTATTGGAAAAAATAAATTTCATAGTTGAAAAAAAATAATTTAATATTCAGTGAATTCATATTGAGTTGATGAATATTAGAAAATGAATATTTTTTTTTTGAAAGATTGAGAACTACAAAAATTGGAAAAATGGATGAAACGATAAAAATATAAGAATCACACTTGAGGGGTGATGTTTGAATTTTACATTGTAATGTTGTATATAGGTTGGTAAAGAGATATCCAGGGATAATGATTGGTTGCATGTTTATTTAAATTCTATTGGCACAGAGGCTCCAAGTTCTATTATTTATTTTAGGCCGAGTGATCACAGTTGCATGGTAAGAAACTGAATATCTATTCTCAACTTTATTTTGTTAATTTCTTATTTGTTTTCAAAGAAAATAATATATATATATATAGAAATTATTTGTTTTTAAAGAAAATAATATATATATATATATATATATATATATATATATATATGTAGCTATTTTGTGAGCTATTAAAGAGTCTGTGAATACCTGAAGGGATAGTACGTCATATCATCCGAAGTGGTGTACTATCCTCGGATGTACGGTATGGATCACTAAGCTCATACGTGGTATGAGATGCATATGAGAGTGGAGTTACAACTGGAATTCGAATTTATTCCTCCCTATCTTTACCAATGAGCTTGTAATGTAAAGGTGGTCGTATACGAATGAATTATATATTTGGAAATCATATGCACGCCTGATAGGCATAGATAAAAATGATTGGTCAGTGATCATTAACAATCTATAGTGGTCGAACGTTCTGACACATTGAAAAGAGACCCACTGCTTACGGTCATGTCAAACTGTCAGCTTGAGCCAGGTAAATGGTTTCGCAAATGTGGTAAACAGCGACCAGCCACAAAATCAAGAACTAATACTTGATTATGAAATATCATGTCCCGACTGGGAGCGATCCAGTTGTGAATTCCAACTCTCTAATTCCACTACTCCACCATTGTGTATTATGTATCTATTGCCTTATTTTGATATATATATATATATATATATATATATATATAAAATGTATGTTTAATATTTCCATTTGGTTAATTAAATTTGTATAAAAAGAAAATGTTATTGTGGGTACTGTTAATTGATGTAATGTGAGTTTTAAAATGTTTAGTTGCTCATCCCTAGTTATATGTACCAGTTAATCGTAGTTTCTTCTATAAAATTTTACATATTTTAAAATGATTCAGTATGTTTATTCGTTCATGTCAGGAGAGGTTATTGGCAGAAATTGTTTGCTTCCCTACTGGGTAACTATTGTTACTCATCATTTCCTTCTTCATTTTTTAACTTAAGATCCGGAGTTCGACGAGACATGTGTGGAAAACGAGTGATGACTATTTGATAGGTTAGATAGACGACCAGAGTCTGTTACCTGGTAAGTATTGGGGCAATACCCCTTAGTAGTGTTAGTTCATTCAGCTAGTATTATGGGTCTTATATTGAGCGTTATGACTTTTGTTAGAGTGAAGAATATTTGTATAATCTTATATTTTATTTATTCTTCCGCACTCTGATTTATCGTATATTATTGGATATATAGGCTTCCGCTCGTATTATATTTTATATGTATATATGTAGGATAATGTATGTCGTTTATCAGTTGCATGTTGAACGCCTTAGAATGCTAACATAAACAGAAGAGACCATGTCAAAATTTCAAGACGCCATCTTATGCTTTAAGATCTGACATGGGACTTTGTGTTAGCGTTTGACGGGACGCCACAACAAATCTTTGACGAACTCAATCAAGTCAATAGGTGTATGAGCAATGATGAAAAGCAAAAGAGCAGAAGAGAGTGGAGATCAGAACAATGTTTTTGTGAGTCCAACTATGCAAAGAAACCCAACGGTTTAATGAATTAAAGAGAAAGAGAGACTTTGAGTCTTAATTGGCTCGTTTATAAATGTTGGATGATCCAAACGCTCAACAAAAATTAATTCTAACGGTTATATAGATCAATGATAGAGATGAGATTTTTAATTTTGAAATTTGCACCCTTTTGCACGCGCATCGCATGTGTACTAAGGGTTTTCGACATGTTGGCCCCAATGTGTGCCCATGTGCACGTGAAGCCTAGTCTCTTTCTCACTTACACTCAAACAAGTAGGAGAGTGATAATATTTATTAATTGAGTACAAGTTTTATATTTACACGATGTGAGACTAAATATTTAAAGAATTATCTCTACAACTCACAAGAGAAAGAAAATCAAAGAATCTCTAACTTTTCAATTATCATAAAAAAAAAAAAAAAAAAAATATTTTCTTAATTGAGATTTCACAAAAATAAAGAAACCCTACACCAACCACACTCACTCAAGAAACAAAAAAAGATCTTGAGTTAAATTCTTATACCGACAAAATCCAATAAATAATATTAACCTACACGTGCTTGGGTAACTCATCAGTACTTGATTGATATGACCTAAGTGGACCCCCTTAAAATTAACAGTGTTCTATCAGATAGAATTACAATTAATATTGAATTCTACATATGAATAATGCTGAAGTGATCTCAATCTCGATGTAAAGCGTCGTCTATGGTTACCGTCCACTTTCACTTCAAGATTGACGAAGTGCGATATGAGGTTCCCTCTGGAGTCATTCCAGCACGACTCTTAAGCCAGCATTGCGCATAGACATGCCACTAATGATAGATGGATGATTTAAGGACGTATGGTACACCACAATCACATGTGATTCATATGGGCTGACTCTAACAATGTCTCTTATTTGTATCTTCAACCAACACATGTTCTTCATTTGTTCTCCTATGCTCTCTCTCAGACAAAGAAGTGTGTTTGCTTTGAGTCTAAGATCGATCCAATCCAAATTGTATCCTCAAAGCAATGGATCTATCGGAACCCAAGGAAGGGCAGAATAATACCCACAAATCAGAAGTTTTTAGAGTTGAAGCAAGAGAAGTAGATGGTGGTCTCACCTCTGCACATACCATCGACCATGGTCAGTTTCCATCTTATCTCTCCTCTTAAATATTTTTAATTTTAAAAAGGTTTTGATAAAAAAAATCTTCATATGGGTCCTTCGAATTCTTTTACAATCTCTCTTCATGGGTGAACATAAATCTAATCATTCTTGGATTGTAGATTAAACTGGTCTCTTTAAGGGTACTAAATATTTAAGCAATATTCTTCCAATGTTTTTGTAGAGAAATATTTTTGGGTGGATTGATGGGTGTTTGATTATGTTTCAGATACATGGGTACAAGTGAGTCTCTTGTTGCTAACAGGCTTCAATTGTGCATTCATCTTCAGCTTTTCAAACCTTATGTTGGTGCCTTTGGGTTGGGCTTGGGGTTTGATTTGTCTCATAGTTGTTGGCTGCTTCACTGCCTATGCCAACTGGCTCTTGGCAGGATTTCACATAATTGATGGTCAGAGGTTCATAAGATACCGAGACTTAATGGGCTTTGTTTTTGGTGACTCTCTCTCTCTCTTAATAATGTTGTCACGTTGTTGAATTACTTTGGGTCACGTTAAAAATAAATCATTAATTAGGGTCTGGTCCACCTTAGATGCATGCCGTAATATCTCTCTCAAATCATATTTAAATTAGTTGGAAATATTTTTACAAATGTCTATGGTTAACATCAATGTAGAGAGAGACGAAAATTCCAAATAATATGTTAGCTAAAAGAGATCTGATAATATGACTCATCAGGTGGTACATCAATCTACTCCATGACGGGGACAATTTTAAGACTTATAGATCTGTACTTCTCAGAATACAAAGATCATTGGAATACACTTTGTTTTGGGGAAGTGCATTTGTGTATCCCAAGATGTACAGATCTATGATTTTCGAACTTATCACGTCAGGGAGTCAATTTAATATGCCACGTGACGAGTCACATTATCACAACTCTAGTTAAGAAAGGAAATTCTAGCCACCATGCCCTCTAAATGGGTCTGAGGGACGGTTTTCCCTATGGAGTAGTAGTCCCTGGAAGAATCTAAATAAAATTTTATTAAAAACTAAATTAGAATTACTTTAAATATGGGGTCAGGTTCAAGGGCCATATGAGAAAACATATGAGAAAACTTTCGCTTTTAATAAAATTTTAAAATATGAGTTAAAATTTTGGATTGAGCTGATTTTTTGTGAGGATGATCTCTATGATGGGAAGATCATCCAAAAAAAAAAAAATTCAGCTCAATCTGAAACTTCTAACCCCATTAAAAGTGATTTAGAATGTGGACCGTCGATTTTTTACCATTTTTTATCACTAATTTGTAAATCACTTTTGATGGATTTAGAAGTTTCTGATTGAACTGATTTTTTGTGAGGATGATCTTCTCATCATAGTGACCATCCTTGCAAAAAATCAGCTCAATCCAAAACCTCTAACCCTTATTTTGAAAAACGAAAGTTTTCTCATATGTTTTCTCATATGGCCCTTGAACCTGACCCTTAAATATGATGCTATTTATTATTTTTATGATATAAAATAGATAAATATTATTTATTTTAATTCAATGAAGAAAAAATCCCCCCAACTTGAGGAGTTAGTTTTACCAATTATTTATTAATAATGGTGAAGATGAGTGGTACTTTTTTATAGGGGATTCTAAGACTTAAGACCAACAAGGTTTGTTTTGTCGTGGCAGGAAGAGAAATGTATTTCATCACTTGGGTCCCCCAATTTTTGACTCTCCTTCTCGGAAATATGGGTTTCATCCAACTTGGAGGAAATGCATTAAAGGTATGAGTATACATTTTTAAAATATATATACATACATACATACATGTGTCCAAGTATGGATATAAGTCGAAGGACATGCCATATGGCATGCATTTTACATTTGGCCGGTCAAATTTGGGCCTTCGATGATAGTTCATTTTCAAACGTTTAATCATAATCAATTTTTTATTTTTTATAAATATGATTTAAACCATGAATTCAAGAGGACTGAGTTATTATTATTATTTTTTTAATGTGACGTCTATGGATTGTAGAACAAGTGCTACAGGAACCTATAAAAAAAAACACGTTATAGAGGATCTACTCCCACATACATACATGATGTACATGGATAAATATAAGTTAAATGGCATGCCATGTGGCATGCATTTGAGAATTTTCCTAGATGAAGTTTTTTATTTTTAAACATGATTGTTTTCATATCTATATAATATGAATTTAAATAACAAAAGTAATTTCTTTGAGATATAGATAGAATGGAGTCAAGAGAGCAGCCAAAATTGCTTCTTATTTAACTCATTTGTGTTGAAAATATTGGTAAAAACTACAAACATAATATTCATGGATTTAAGATTTGATCTTGATCAAAAACATAATAAGCGGGCCGAAAAATTATAAACATTAAAATATCTGGATTCGCTTTTCCGATAATTTGTGAAGAACACTTTGATGTCGATCTTGATCTGAGAAGAGTAGATGTGCTATCCCAACTTAGCCTACCCTTTGATGATGAGAATCTCTATCTTAATAATAAAGTAATCTGTGTTTAAAGAGAAAGGGGACGATCATGTATTTATAAAAAAAGGATACTAGGTTTTCTACTCATTGTAGAATTCTAGTATTAGGTGAATACCATTAAAATTTTGATATGATGTTAACTAACTCATCATATTTGATGTTGGTAACTATTTGCCAGATTATAAACATGATTTTCAATTTTACCCTTAATGTTTTAAACAAATTACAATCCAGTATTTATAGAAAATTTATATATGTGAAAGAGTCACAAAATAATTTTAATAATAAAAGTAATAATAATAATTCCAACAGGAAAATCTCAACTCCAATCATCTACAAGGCGTGACTTCTTCTTTGCTACAATTACAAGGAAAAATAATTTCAAATCTTACCACGTTTTTCCTTATGTAGATAAATAAAAATGACTTTAATGCCCTTGTTGTTATCAATTCATCATGCCATCATCATCACATCATCATTGTCATTATTAATTTGGTTTGGGAAGAAAGGACCAGGAAATTTTAGGTCATTTTCATTAATCATTATTAGTTTATAAGTGAAGATTGAACTCAAGGGGTATGTCATTGTCATGAGTTTGAAAATATTGGGGGTGTCTCTAATATCCACCAAAAGTGAAGGTGCCACATGTCATTAAAAAAAAACAAAAAAAACGAAAAAAAAGATGGTTCCTTGGGTAAGTCAAGGCTCTAATTGAAAACGCCATCTTTTCGATGATTTCTTTCTTGATAACTCGTTCGGTCCTTATTGAATGATTGAAGTACTTTTTGACAATTCTTGTAATGTATGCACTCTAATAATGTACATGATATGTGCCATATCATTGTTTCAGTGCATCTCATCACATATTAATGATTTGAGCATCTAAAGATTTTGAATTAAAATCAATCAAATTTAAAAATTACTTAAACCAATCATGGATAGTAAGCATCTGCCATAAGAATGGGGCCAATTATTCCTCGTTAAAAAACATGGACATGTCAACACTAATCATCTCTATTGAACTGATAATCATTATGCAACTCTTTGTTTTAAGTTCACACTCATCAACGGCAACTCAACTTACAAGATGATCATATTTATCATCGTATCAACAACCACAACATGAAAAATGCCAAATATGATGGTCCAAGGCCGTTAAATTTCATAAAATTCGATGGATCAAGACGTCAAAATTTTCATTATCGATTTTTTTTTCAACAAGTCAAAATCGTCAAATTAATGGAGGATGAGAGAAATTCGACGGTTCTAAGATGTGGAATTGGGGAACATAAATTTTTTTGATGGTCATGAGCCGTCGAAATTTGATTACTAAAATTTGTGGGCCTTCGCTCAATGAATTTTCCTATCAAAATTTTCAATTTTCATGTAGCGAACACAATGATTTATATATATATATAATGTTTTGGACGTTATTGATTACAACAATCTCTTAATGATTGTTAATCATCATAAGTTTGAAGTAAGGTGGTAGAGTATCATAGGATTTAATGTAATAAGATGGTTGAAGAATAAGATTAAGATTGTGATAGATCTGATAAGATTTTGAGTTTGCTTATATTTACAATTATTTTCTAGTATTTTAAATGAAGAAATTTCCCAAAATGTGATTAACTTTTGATGAAATTTCAATTCTGGCTCACAGTTCTTTTTAATTCCCAAATCATGAAGTGTGAGATTGCAGGTTTTTCAAGTGACGATCTCGTAGGTTTGAAGTTACCATCTCGCAGGTTCGCTACTTTTAGCGAGATTGTCACTATGTAATTGTCATTTTGACAAAAAAAAATAATAATATATCAGTGAGACTGTCACTTCAAACCTGTGAGAACGTCACTTGAAAAACCTGCGATTTCGTTGTTCATGTTTTGAGAATTAAAATGAACAGTTATCTGGAATCAGAATTTCGTCCTATTAGCTCACGAAATGGTAATTTACCCTTTTAAATATAATAAACCTTAGGACCCTTATAATTAAAGGAAAAAGAATCCATATAACTTCATTGTTCAAAAGTTTAGAGATGAACTTTGAAATGATTTATCCTTTTTTGGGCTTCAATTATTTTATTTGCTCTACATTCCTCAAGAAATTGTAGATTTAGATTGATTGATTGATTTGATCAAACGATACATTTTGGTGTACAATCCATTGAGGTAATGTAATCCTACCAACACAATACAAAGCACAAACATAACATTCTCTTATTGAAGAATGTTCATACATATTTCTACTATATCCATCTTCGTTCTTTTGAATTAAATTCAATATTCTATTATATGCAGGAGATCAATTCAGAGTTCAGTCTTTCCCCATTGAGACTTCAATATTACATCATTATGACTGGTGTAGTCTTCTTCATATTCGCATTTTTGGTTCCTACAATGTCAGCAATGCGACATTGGTTGGCAATTTCGGCCATCATCAGCTTAGCTTATGTTATCATCATCTTGGAAGTTTTAATAAAAGATGGTATGTATACATAAATGTAAGAAAATCGAAATAGCAAATACAACACAATAGCATAAAACACAGATTTACGTGGTTCGACAGTGCGCCTACGTCCACGAAACAAAACAAAAACAATAACTAATTTCTCATAAGTTTTACAGACTTAAAGATCTCTATTTATATAACCGAGAGCTGCCTCTACATCCTGCAGCTCTGCACTGCGTAGTGCAACAGAATACAAGACATTTACACAACAATACATACATATGCACATCCATATAATATTAACCTAGTATGCATTTTTTGTAGGAAGGTCTAACACAAATGTAGACTACAAAATTAAGGGAAGCAAATCAGACAAAGTCTTTAATGCATTCGGAGCAATTGCAGCAATCGTCGTCTGCAACACCGCAGGCATGCTTCCAGAGATACAAGTAAGGATTTCGGATCCACGATGGATCAAAAAAAAAAAAAAAAGTTGTTGAATGACCAATATAACTATATTTGATAATTTGTTCTAACATAATTTTGTCATAAAAAACTAGTCGACCTTGCGTAAGCCAGCAGTAAAGAACATGAGAAAAGCCTTGTATCTACAATTCACAGTTGGGCTTTTAATTTACTATGGTGTGAGCATAGTTGGCTATTGGGCTTATGGTTCAGGTGTTTCAGCGTATCTCCCTAAAGACCTAAGTGGGCCCAAGTGGGCTAAGATCTTCATCAACTCTACTGTCTTTCTCCAGGGTATAATCTCCCAACAAGTAAGGTTTTCTCTTATTTTTCTTCTTTAAACCTAAATTATTTCATCAGATACCCATTTTAGAATATTTAGCATAAAAGGTATATATACCCATTCTGATATTAATATTTTTTTTCCAAAATGGTGCCCGCATGTTTGAATTTATTTTTTATAAGCTTATTATGAATTTCAAATAAAGTACATTTTTATGAAATTCAAAAGATATACCATAAAAATGGGTATGACATGGTAATTTTAAAATTTTATGTGTCCCTTTATGTACTTTCCCTTGAGGACATATCCTGTTTGGTAATATAATTTTCTAACAAGAAATGGTACTTATTTTACTTGCATTTATTAAAATTCATTTTTAAATCCTTTCATTTGCATTTATTTAAAGTTGAAAAAGAAAAATTTAAGTAAATGGAAGTACAAGAGTTACCCTATTTGATATTTAAAAAAAAACATTACAAAACAGGAAATATCTCACATATTCTAATGTTGTGAGAAAATTTGGCTTCTCAAGTTCAAGTGTGATGTATCAAACATGTTGGCCACATCGATCCATCGTTCACATTTGACCTCTCAATGAGTAAAAACGAACATGGCCTTAGCCCAACTAAAAAAACAACCTTGCATATTATGGATGATAATTATATTATTTTTATTTAGAATCTCTAAATTTATGGTCTCTCCCATGGATGAATTCAGATATTTCTAGCACCAATAAATGAGGCTCTCGATACCAAGTTCTTAAAACTAGACGAGAAAATGTACTCTATCAATAACCTCAAGCGTCGATTCCTTCTACGTGCACTTGTCTTTGGAACAAACACCTTCATCGCAGCTGCATTTCCTTTCACTTTAGATCTCATCAACTTATTGGGATCATTTACACTCTTCCCATTAACCTTTGTGTTCCCAAGTATGATCTTCATCAAGGTAACTAATTACAAACCATAACATGCGATTTGAATCATATTGTACGTTAACAATCAAAATTAATTCCATGGATTTGAACTTAAAACTCTTCTTTCCATCTCCTTTTAATTTTCTACAGCTTAAAGGAAGGACAGCCAAAAAGGAGCAGAAGTTATGGCATTGGGCCAACATTGTTGTTTTCTCTCTCTTTACTGTGGCAACTACAATCTCTGCCGTCCGATTAATTGTAAATAATATAAAATTTTACAAGTTTTTTGCAGATATTTAGAGCCCATTAATCCTAGATTTTATCTACAATAAAATTGCTCTAGGATGTAATATGTACTACTTTTAATCATCCATTGTTATTGATCAATTTATAGATTAATTATGGGCTAAGACTTCTTTTTATCTTATTTTAAAAACCTCCTAAAGGTGTAAAATGTATTATCTTTTGGGAATCTACCAGAATGTATTGTATGTGTCAAATTTATGGTTCGAGACAATATTGATATTTCTCTTGCCTAAAACCTTGTCTCGAGGCGAGATTTTAAACATTGGATCTAAATACCCTCATCTTCAACTTGCAAACCAAAATCCTAGATTTTTTTCCCCAAAATTAGTTATGTTCAATCTCCACAGTAAATAATTTTTCCCTCATCTTCAACCTTTGTATTTTATCTTTACATCAACCTTCTAACCTTGAACAAGATAGGATTTTTGGAGAGTGAAAGGCAATGAAATTTGGTTTTTTTTTTTAAAAATCAAGGATTTCTACCCGGAGTTAAGCTGAGGTTGAAAATGATGGATTGAAGATGAGATTAATAAGTTTAAAATAATTGACCATAGAAGTTGAAGAGCACGAAGTTGACATATTATTGGTAGAAAAATCAAAGAACATTTTGTTAAAGGTTGAAGATGAGGGCATGTAGGCCATTTTTTCATTAGCCTATAAGAGATGCCCAAGATCAAGGGGACATGTCATCAGTTTCAAATATTCACCAAAACGTGGATAGGGATATGACTAAACTCCAACTACAGTGGAGTCGGGTACACACTACACCCCCCCCCCCCCCCCCCCCGCCGCTTAATATCCCTCTAATTTTACTATCTTTCCTCTCTTACGCCCTTTTACAATAATATCCCAAGAGAAAGAGAGGATTTTTTTGAAAGAAAATAAATTCTAAAAGAAAGTGAAAATAAGTTATAAAATAGAGGAAGATAATATAGAGGATTTCCTTCAAAGAAGAATAAATCCAAAGATTTTAAAAAAAAAAAAAAAAAAAAAATTGAAATTGAAGAAGAAAGTGAAAAGGGGACGATCATGGGTGATGTTTTGTATCAGATTGAGGTGGACCATTTCTAGATGACTAATCAAGAAATGAAATTTTTTCTCAATTCAGATTTTGAGAGAGATATTTTCACAATAAAAGTTCTCTAAAAATAGTTTAAATGGACTTCATCAGACACCTGAATTGCCTAAAAATTCCTCATTAGGCAAAATGTTTTCAAAGTTTTATGTTTCATTTACATTAAATTTTGTGCCTATAAAGTTTTGTGCCATTTCTTAAGAAAAATTAAGTGACTTGCTGGGGCTGGAGGATGAACAAACATAAGGGTAGAACATCGATAAAGAATTTTCTTAATCTTAATCTTTGCCCAGCGTGTGTAATGGTTGGGTGGGTCCATAGTCTAAGCCCAACTTAACCAGAACGCCTGTCTCCAAATTTCATGGGCCATAGTCCGGTCCATGGGGGCGGGGCATACCAGCTTAATATGTATTTAACAATATTGGTAGTTTGGCTTCCTCAAATGCACATGTATTACAAAAATTAGGATTTATGCATAATTAAAATATTTTATAAATATTTAATAAAATATTTAAAAAAGTTTAAATAGATAATCTAGTTTTATATCGTATTTCAATATATTTTATGTATGATACTAATACTTTGACAATTTTTTTTTTCCGAACAAGATTCCGAGAATGAGAAAGCTCGACCCATTACCCATACCTAGAGTTATGATGTAAATGCAACACCTTACAATGAATCGGGTAACGGTGGGGATGCAGACAATGATGATGATCCACTCGTAGAGTTATGGTGAAAATAAACATAATAAAAGGATAGTTTTATAATTTTAGAAAATTAATTAACAAGGTTATAAGGGTTGTGGGATTTTAATTGATGAAAATATTTTGATAATTAAAAAGTAAATATAAATAACGTGTTATAATAAAAAAAATGACATGGTAGTATTTTATTTTTTATTATATGATTTTTTCCTACTTGATATCAACTAAAAACTCCATGAATATTTGTTTCCATGGCAAATCGTCTGATTTTTGGTGTGCAAGTAACCAATAAGAGGACCAAACATTCAAAGATTATTTGGCCCAAAGAGTCGAACATGGGACATGAAGGAGACCAATAATTATATTAGGGTAGCCAATTAGAGTAGGATTTGATTTCTTTCTTCTATGAATATGATGGACAATAAGGAAAAAATAGTTCTTTCTCCATTAATTTATTTTGTTCTTCATCTGTGGTGTGTTTGGATTAAATTCTTACAAAGAGATATCGTAAAGTAATGTAGTTGAAGTAAAATTAAAATATAAAGAAAATGTGAAGTCTTTAATTTTTACCCTTTCTCTACATGTATTCCATTCATTTTTCATATTTTTATACAATTTCAATGACAAATAAATGATTCATACCGTAATGACACGGTTGACGTGGCATGTGCATAGAACCATATATCTTTTTCTTTGTGATACACAAGGAAAAGATCTATGGTTCTTTGCACAAGCCACATCAACAACAACAATTTTAGCGAGTAGTTTATCATTATTAATAATTTTATTCTCTAAAATTTGATTTATTTGAAGAATTTATTGTTTATATTAACTTTCAAGTGAGGAATTATAAGTTAAATTTATAAATAATTGTCTATTTTATTAGATACTCATTTTTTTTTCTCATTCAAAATAATCTATCTTACCTGATGGCGGGGTTTTTGTCAGGTTGGCTATGGTTCCAAGGATCTCATATCCAGAATTGAAATCGGAATTGAGATTACATTGAGGGGTCTCATTAACGTGTACTCTAAAGAGTTTACTGTGATTCTCACAAGTCTGACGTGGGATGTGCACATAACCATAGATGTGTTTCCTCAAGATACGAGTAAAAACCATCTACGGTTATGTATGCATGTCCACGTCAAAATTGTGAGAATCACAGTAAATCCTGTGTCACTCCAGCACGACTCTTCTTTTAAAAACAATGTGGATCCAAGAATGTCATACGACAGTAAATAGAATTACAAATGGGTAGATCACATCATTAAAATTTGGGGTCTTGTTAACGTGTGCCCTTAGGGCACACGTTATAGTGAAATAAATGCACTTTAGAAATTGGATTTTGTATCAAAAATATCCTTTAAGAAATTTCTTTTTACTCAAATACCCTCAGATTCCAATATTCAAAGTGTATTTTTTGCACTTTGGCATGTGCCCTAACAAAATCCATATATGAGTTCTTTTATAGTGAGTGGAAGTGATAGAGTTTTAAATGCATCCTTATTCAAGTAAATACCGATGCCTCATATCCCAAAGATTCTTTCATATAAATATAACCTTACTCGTATACGTCTCTCAAGCTTTACGGGATATTTTCAACACATAACTACAAGACATAAATTATTTTTTTTAAATTAATATCTCTCATTGATCTTCACAACAAGCTCAATCGTTAACATGGGTGGAGCTTGGATTTTCTTGTAGTGGGGGCAAATTGTAGTTCATGGTACAATGGAAGAGCTTGGAGATGAATGATTTTGGGGGAGAAATTCAAAGCGATTTTTTGTTAGAAGTTGAAGAAAATGATACTTGTCATTTTCAATTAATCTATGGGAGGAGGCTCAAGTCAAATGGGGTTGTAAAAATTCGAGGGAGGTGAGGGAGTGAGGGCAAGTGTGACTTGTAATTAGTTGAAAATACAAGGGGTTTTGTGGGGGCAATTGCCCCCACAAGCTCCTTACTAGCTCTGCTCCATGATCGTGAACCACTAACGATGTCGATGCTTGATGACCTAAGAGGCAAAATCGCTGCTTTTAAAATTTTAAAATGGTGAATTTGTTTTCAACGGTCAATGAATTTTAAAATAACCCACCTTTTTCTAGAGGTTTGAAGTTGAAACAAGAGTAAAAAAAACTTTTCAAATTTGAAGATGACTGGTTTTAATAAAAAATCAAAGATTTTCTTTTTGGCAATTTAGAGGTTGAAGATGTGGGCATTTAGATCATTTTATATTAGTGTTTCAGATGGATAAGACCCAGACCAAGTGGAATGTTATTAGTTTGAAAAGTATTGGTATTTCAAAATTGACAAAAGATGGAGGGGGCATGTCTTAATCATCCTTTATTTACTTTGGACACATCTCATGCCCTACCAAAATGTAGAGAAATCGATCCAATAATAATAAATAGGAAAAAGTAAATGAAGATGCAATCAGACATGAAATACAAAATTATTTACGTGATTCCTTCAAGATTGAGGTACGTAAATCCCAAGGGATTGGCTCAATGGCAATTTTAGACCGATAAGCAATTAATGCTCATAGGTCCTGAGTTTGACACTTAGTATGAGCATTAATTCCTCAAGGCCCACACGTCAAGGCGTATCCTCACTTACCTGATGCGTGTGATGTGCGGGCGTTGCATGTGCCCTGAGACTAGTTCTTGGACAAGATCATGATTGATAGACTAGGCAAAGCCCAAATATGGACTCCGTCCATTGTCTATAGGGATACCCAGTTATCAAAAACAAAAAAAAAAGGATTGAGATATGTCCACAGATCACATTGATTCCACTATTAAGAGAAAATTTATAGTTACAAATTACACTTTTCATTGAAATATAAGTAGGATTTTACATAATATCAATCAAATTACGAAATTCTTGGAAAATTTTCTCTCGGGGACTCCGCCCCCGAATCCCCACCTTCCAAGCAAGGGGACCGCTGGCCCTCCTCCAACCCTCGAACGAGCTTGACAAACGAGATGTGTGGCCTTATTAACAGTACCTCCTTATTTATCAGTACCATTAGATGCCACAAACCTCAACACAAAGGTCTAATTAATATACATTCTAGATTAATTAATAACTAGGATTCTAAAACATTATAAAAGATGTAACTGAGGAGCATTATATCAACTCCCATACTCTTCCCTAATCTAATAAAAAATCTCAAATAAGACAAACAACACATCACATAAAATCAAGAAGTAGTGTCTATCCTTCCACCCAAAGGGAGACTTTGTCACACTTTCTTAACAATAACACAATACTTTGTGGGGGAAGACTAGAAAAATTTGAGAATCAAACCACAAAAGTCGGCTTCGATTATCCTTTTCTAATATGATTTATCCTTCTAGAAAGAAGTGTCTTTGTAAGTCCGGATCCACCCACTAATTAAGTGGGCACCAGACTCACATTTTTAATTCTATCTTTTGCAAAGAAGGTAAAAGGTATTCAATATTTTAAAAATCTTCTCATTTTCTCTAATTTTATTTTATCACTAAACCTATTTTTAATATGGTGATGAAGGGAATTGAGTTTTTGTGAGGAGGTGTCTTGTATTTAATTTGTGATTGAGATCTCCCCTTGGACTAGTGGGTATCCGGGGCGTCATCCCAGGCCAAATTTTTTGGGGTACATAATGGAAACTATTGTGTTTTAAGGTATTTATGTAATCAGGCCGAAGTATAAATATATAACTTAGACCTATATATATAAGGTGTTCTTGTTGGAAAAGAAAACACGTATCTAAGAGAGATGAGAAACATAAGGGGTTTTGCTTTGTAAACTTTACTAGATATAGTGAAGAAGATCGATCTAGTGCCTCCGAGGACGTAACCCAAAAATGGTGAACCTTATAAATCTGTATTTTTGTGCTTGTGTTTGTGCTTTCTTCTTTATTTTGCATCGTGTGCTTGTTTTCTTGTCGATTTCCTGCAAATTGAAATGGCCAAAACACCAATTTATCGCTTCGTGTACAACAATTTACATCAATAAAATAGTTTATAATTTTCTTTAATCTTGAAAGTATATGGGAGCTATAAAGAAATATAAGGACAACCTTGTTAACAATGGAGCATGGATGAACACAATCCAAGGATGACAATTGGATTGTTTTTTTTTTTTGGGAAATTTGGGAATAGTGATCGGTATATTGTTGACGAATAGTGGATACATATATAGAACACGAGCTTTATTATATATCAATGAAGCAATGAGCGTTGTTGGATCACGTAATTTTTGCCAAAGCATTTGTTTCGCATGTGATATTCATGACTTATTAATAGTAATATTCAAATTATTATCTTAATACATATGCAATGACCAAATAACAGAGTGGACTCTTGATGAATGCAACTTCCGGCCAAGTCCAGCTTTGAAGCAGTTAGGTAGCTTCAAAATGTTGACATGACACGTTGAGTTTTGTATTTATTTCACGGCCCTAGGTTTTGGTTAAAATTTTGTTTTTTTTTTATTGTTGAAATTTTGGGTTTTAATGTTTTCAGGTTCAGTTTTGACTTTTGGTTCTCTGTTCGGTTTGAGTTTCAGGGGTGGAAATTGAACCCAAACTAAAATATTTCGGTCTTGATCTCAATTCTGTTTAATTGGGTTTCAACCTTTTTCTTGTTTGGGTTTTAATCGGTTCGGATTCAGTTTTTGGTTCCCCGTTTGATTCGGGTTCAGACTGGTTTTCAGGATTGGAAACCGAACCTTGACCAAAATATTTCGATCTCGATTCTGCTCAATTGGGTTCCGATTCGTTTTTCAGTTCGATTTCGCTTCAGATTTCTGGAAATGGGTAATTTGTACATGCCTAGTTCTACCAAAATTTTGAAGATACCTGTAAAAAAATATATATGTATATATAATAATCTTCGGAACACATGCACATGTTCTACAATCATTTAATAATTGTGGCACTTAAAATTAAAAACTACCAATCTCATTGATCAGGGAGTTAATATAAGCATCATTTAAAAAAAGTTGGTAACCCCGAGGGGTTAGTTCAATGCTAATTTCGAACTGATAAGTGGTTAATTCCCAATTGAGTTTGTCAAAAACTTATGTATTCTTCTATTTTAAAGTTTAAGAACTTGGCATCTTCAATTTCCAATTATTTTTTAGTGTTTTAGACTAAATCAGATCGTACATAATTCAATTTAACAATTTGAGTGTAGACTTTTCTTTATCTTGAAGACATTTATTCTTTGACCCTTTGTGTACTGTGATTTTAATCAGTAGGAGAGAATATTTATTTAAAAGAAATTGAATCTAATTCGAGCCTAGAAATTATTTAATCCTCTTCATCGAATTTAACCTGATTTCTATACAAATTTCCAACAGATGATACCAAGACGAATCAAAAAAAATTATCGCCGTTTCAAACGAGATTTAAAACCATGCTTACAAGAGGGTTCTCATTTTGTTATAGTAAGAGGTATTGAGTAGTTACTTTAGATTAAGTAATAGACAATCCCGATCACTCTAGCAAATGGTCATCAATCTAACAGGGACATCTTCGAGGATAGGTAAAGGATTTAGAATCATGAGTGTTAAATAGGTGGATGTATTTCTCAAAATATTAAAAATCTCTCACATGCATCGTGATTTCTAAATATAAGCGGCTTTACATTCTGTAGACTCATCGAATAGCGGTAGTACACAAAAAATGAGGACATTTTTGTCATTTTCCAATACTCTCAAAAAATATCAAGGTCAAGGGATCAATGTCATGAGTTTAAAAACATAAGGATATCTCAAATATTCATTAAAATGTGAAGGGGGTATGTTTAAATATTAATAATCCTTGCTCCTGTAAACCAAGGATGCTCTATTGTTGGTCTTATAAATTTCATGTTGTGAAACGTTGACCCACACCCGCCGGATTCGTTTTGAAGAGTTCTATTTAAATATTTCAACAAACTTTTAAAATTTTTAAAAATCTTGAAAGAGTCTCTCAACATATTAATTTTAATAATATAATATATACTAGTATTGTGAATTGGAAAAATGCAACTATAGATTTTTCTCCTTTGACTAAGTCGCAGTCCACAAAGAACGACAATTAAAAAGTCCATTTTCTCCCTATCACTCTCTCTTCTACATTATTTTAAGAATAATGGTGCTGAAGTGGCCTCAAGCTGGAATCTCATATCACACTTCTTGATGGTGAAAGTGGATAAGAGTCATATCATAGATGTTGTGTAATTCGTATCTCGGTGAAAAGTATCTAAGATTTTCATACACTTTCACGTCAAGAAGTGTGATATGAGATTCCAATCTGAGGTCACTTCAGCCTTATTGGTTTAAGAAAAAGGAGTACTTTCTTTATTAAGGTAGTGATGAAAGTTTCCTGATCGCATCACGTTGTAGTACTCAAAAACATTATTCAATGCCACAAGACTCTAAGAAACGGAATTTTAATAACTTAGATTTCTTTTTTCAAAAAATAATTATTTTAAATTTTAAATTTGTGAGTCAATTTGCAACACTTGAGATCAAGCCAATTTTTTTTTAGTTTGAGTTTTTCTGTGAAATCTAGGATACTGTGGTGTTGGATTGCCCATTGATTCGTGATAATATGACGACCCTTTTTGACAAACATTCCCATAGCAGAACAATAGATCATTTTTCTCGAGTTATGTAAAATCATAAATATTTTTCTTATGTATCCCAAGGTAAATGATCTACGGTTCTGTGATGGGGGCGTCCATTGTCTCTACTAACTTTAAAATAAGAGTCAGACCTCTAATTTAATAAGAGTTTATTATTTTATGAAGTAAATTACAAAATGTCTTTGAAAGAGACGACTAACTACATGAAGAAACCGAGAAAATCGCCATTTTAATATTTCAGAGTTCAGACTTCGATGGTCATTTTTCAGAATTTCAGTATTCTCCAAAGGGGAAAAAAAGAGTTGACGTTTAGATCCCGGAATCACCGAATCTTTATGGATACCAAAAACCCCTAAACTTGCCACGTGGAGCATATTAAGGCCCATTTGACCCTGTGATTTACTCTAATTCACCTTTCGGTGCTAAGTCATGATTTTAATAGATGGGAAATGTTCAGCACCCTAGATAGAGATAGAGTTGTGATAATCTGAGGCTCTCACATAAGCCCCCATCATAGGATTGTAGATAGTTAACCTCAGGATACATAGGAAAAAGATTTATGATTCTACGTATCCAAGGCAAATGATCTACGATTCTGTGATGGGAGCGTATGTCAAAAAATCATTTTTTCTTAGAGATAATTCCCAAAAGACTAACGATAAACTGACTCGTAATTTCTTGATGTGGCATGTGAACAGAACCATAGATCTTTTCCTTGCGTATCCCCAAGAAAAAAATCTATGATTTTGTGTAGTTTTAGTGCGCCAATTTATTGCAACTCTTCTCAAAATATGTGCAACTTTTGCTCTAAATCCCATTTCAGTACATTGTTCATTTTAAACCCCATTGGCAAACCGATCTTTGATAAGTTTCTTAGGAATGGTAGTTCAACTGTTCCAAACCCCGCGAAGCAATGAATTTCTTGGGACCACCATCCAGAGTCCAGTTGACCCTTAACTCAACTAATTGCACATAGGACTTTTCGGGGGGGCGGTGTGTGTGACCGCGGGATTAGTCTCACCCAAAAGGTAGGGAAACCCATGAGAAAGGGGGAAAAATGTTCATTTTAGTTTTGAGTATTTTGTAACTCAACTTGACATGATAACTCAAAAACTCACTGAGGTGGCATGTTTAAAGAACTGAGGACTTTTTGCCTCGGAATACACAGTTGCACATCCTAAAAAACATGTGCAGTTGTGTATCCCAAGGCAAAAAATCTACGATTTTGCACATGCCACATCTGTAAGTTTTTGAGTTATTTGATAATTTAACTTTCTATTTTTGTTAGATAAGATCATACGGTCATTGGTTAGTGGCATATCATCAATTTGGGAACAAATAAGGGGAGCATGACTAAATTACCCTTGTAAAAATGGAACTATTTTGGTATGTGGTTCCCACAAAGGAGGATGGGCCGATGAGAAAGAATGCCGCTTCTCTCATCATAGTTCTTGACCTCCTCCTTTGTGTACTCTTTGTTTAATTTAAGGGAAAATTATTATGGAGGGATTTCTTTCTAAAACACGCTAATTTTTCTAAGGCAATTAACTTGGTGGGCCACTTAGCAAACTTTTCTTTTTTTGACGCTCTCTCACTCCCTTTCAATCAATAACATCGATGATTCAAATTATCAAGATTGGCAAGTCAAATCATTGAGATCAACCTTTGTTCCAATCATCGATATCAACTTTTTTACAATCGTTGATCTCAACATCTTGACATGAATCATCAAGATCAACTATTCAAATTGTTGAGATCAAATATTTGACTTGTTAATCTCCACGATTTGTCTTCATCATTTTATTGAGTAGTGGGGAATTAAAAGAGAAAGGCTTTACTAATTGGGTTGTTAAGATATCACCCAAAACTTAGGGTGCATTTAGAAAAACATCCCCATCATAGGGTTTATTAAGTAATTTTTCCTTAATTTAATATAATTTTTCAAAAAAAAGAAAAAAAAAGTTTGTCACTCAATGAAAAAACAAATGCACATGTCGTGTTGGAAGGCACTGATGTGGAAATTTTGTATTTTATACCCAAAAGTCAAAGTTCCGTCCCATGAAAATTTCCCAACGTGCAATAAAATAAGTTAGGAGTCCATCTTGTTTCGATCACACAATAAGAGAAAATAAATCCTTGTAACTAACTTTTAATATGTTCCGCCATTCAACAAATGATTTGCATGGATCAAGCTTTGATGTATGTGATCATAAACATTATTATGAATGTAATTCACAATCTTTTTATATTAGAGTATGGTCCAAAGTGGAGGAGCATGTTAATTAACCGAGCTGTGATAAATCAACGCGCTAAAGACATGTGGTATGTATGCAGATGACATGATAAGGGCACAAAACCATAGATCTTTGTCTTCGAGATACACAAGGAAAAAGATCTAACTTCGATGTCCATGATAATATGTATGCAATTGTGTGAGGTAGGATGGAGATTATAACCATCTTTATAAGCCTCATTAATCATTTATGTATCATAAGGACTAGACAGTTTATACAAATACAAAGAAAACACGATTCTATACATTTTGGGACAAAGCATTAATTTCTTCCACATGTCACTTGTTATGTTTGTGCCCAGTGTTGTGTTGACGGTATTATTTAAGAATTGTGATAACCTGACTATCCCATATGGCAAACTCGATCAACTATCCTGATGTGACAAGTTTGGGAATTGTAGATTCGTGCTCTTCGGGGTACACAACTACACTTCCCCATAAAAAAGTGTATCTTGAGGAAACCATGTATCCCAATGAACACAGATCTACGGCTCCCAAACTTTTCATGTCAGGTAGTCATTGAGTATGGCACGTGG
Source organism: Akebia trifoliata (assembly GCF_017979445.1). Classification (NCBI taxonomy): domain Eukaryota; kingdom Viridiplantae; phylum Streptophyta; class Magnoliopsida; order Ranunculales; family Lardizabalaceae; genus Akebia; species Akebia trifoliata. Next base: position 27,156,495 of record NC_141381.1, read on the forward strand.
GGTAGTCAGATTATCACGACTCATTAGTTAATGGGGGCAGAATGAATTCTACAAGTATTTGTAATTTTGTTGGGGTGACTTTATTGAAAATTTCCTAAAGCAATTTCATTTTTGTGCGAATTATATATAAATTCATATTAAACTGGTATTACTATATTACGATTTTGAGGAGAAAGTTTTTAATTTTATTGAGAGGAAGTGAGGTTGAGACATTGTATCCCCTTTTCTTTTTCGTGAAAATAGTAAAATGATCTCATCTTTTCGCTTGTGGATGTTTGTAATTTTACCAAATCGAGTTAATTTTGTATCTGACAAAAAATCAGTTCATTCCCAAATTTCTAACTCATGACAAAATTTTATATAGTTGTGATTTTCAAACTCCCCCAAAACTCTCCCCACGGGAGTATGTGAAGTTGTGTATCCCGAGGAAAAATATATGATTATATGCAGAGCCACATAGGAAGAGTTTGGGGGGAGTTTGTCAAAAGGGGAGTCAATTTATCATTATTCTTTTCTATATGACTAATGATAACCCAACGCTCTTTTGTTAGACGCCCCCATACACTCCTTGATCTAGTAGTTGGAGAACTATAAATCTTTTTCTTGTGTATTCAGAAGTAAAAGATCAACAGTTCTGTGATTGGGGCATACAAGGGGTGTGTGAATAAAGAGCGTCAGATTATCACGACTCTTTCTATGTTATATAATCAAGTATATGTGCAAGATGTTGATCCTAATGTATAAATCTGAATAAAAAAATAGATTATGTTAAATCAAACAATAATAATAGTTGGAATGAACTTATTAGTTTGATTGAGTGACTGAAACATAAAGAAACCACTATTCTTAAAATCAATTTCATCCTCTTAGGATGATATCCACAGTGCAGTCGATCTCAGGTGATCGATTTTTAAGATTCAACAGTCACAAGTCTATTAACTGCGCACTTAGAAATAACAAATCTTTGGCGAACTCAATCAAGTCAGTAGGCGTACGAGCAATAATGAAAAGTAAAAAAAAGTGAGATCAGAACAATGTTTCTGTAAATTCAATGTTGCAAAGAAGCTTAATGGTTTAATGAATTAAAGAAAAAGAGAGAGACTTTGAGTCTTAATTGACCCGGTTATGAATGTTGGATGATCCAAATGTTCAACTAAGATTAATTCTAATGGTTATATAGATCAATGATAGAGATGAGATCTTTAAATTCGAGATTTGCACCCTTCATGTGCACGCATCGCATGTGCACTAAGGGTTTTCGACATGTTGGCCCCAATGTGTGCCTATGTGCGCGCGAGGCCTAGTCTCTTTTTCACTCACACTCAAACAAGTAGGAGAGTGATAATGTTTATTAGTTGAGCACAAATCTTATATGTACACGATGTGAGGCTAAATATTTAAAGAGTTATCTTTACACTAGCAAGAGAAAGAAAATCAAAGAATTTTTTACTTTTCAATTCTCACAAATAACGAAAATATTTTTTTAACAAAGATTTCATCAAAAATGAAAAAAAACCCTACACCAACCACATTTTTCAAGTGAAAAAAGATCTTAGGTTCAAATTTATTCTCAAAAAAATCCAATAAATAATATTAACTATGAATCTTACATGTGTTTAGATTACTTATCAATACTTGATTGATATGACCTAAGTGGACCCCGTTAACATTAACAATGTTCTATCAGATAGAATTACAATTAATATTGAATTCTAAATATGAATAATGCTGAAGTGATCTCAATCTCGATGTAAAGCGTCTATGGTTACCATCCACTTTCACATCAAGATTGACGAAGTGCGATACGAGGTTCCTTCCTGAGGTCACTCCAGCACGACTCTTCTACTATAATCAACCAATTTGACCTTAAGCCAACAGGTGTACTACACAAATTAAATTCTATCATAAGATAGAATATTCCCAAGAGACCAGCATTGCACATAGACTTGCCACTAATGATAGATGGATGATTTAAGGACTTACGGTACACCACAATCACATATGATCCATATGGGCTGACTCTAACTACGTCTCTTATTTATATCTCCAAGCACATGTTCTTCATTTGCTCTCCTATGCTCTCTCAGACAAAGAAGTGTGTTTGCTTTGAGTCTAAAATCGATCCAATCCAAATTGTATCCTCAAAGCAATGGATCTAGAGGAACCCAAGGAAGAGCAGAATAATACCCACAAATCAGAAGTTTTTAGAGTTGAAGCAAGTGAAGTTGATGGTGGTCTCACCTCTGCACATACCATCGACCATGGTCAGTTTCCATCTTATCTCTCCTCTTAAATATTTTTAATTTTAAAAAGTTTTGATAAAAAAATCTTCATATGGGTCCTTTGAATTCTTTTACAATCTCTCTTCATGGGTGAACATAAATCCAATCTTTCTTGGATTGTAGATTAAACTGGTCTCTTAAGGGTACTTAATATTTAAGCAATATTCATCCAATGTTTTTGTAGAGAAATATTTCTGAATGGATTGATGGGTGTTTGATTATGTTTCAGATTCATGGGAACAAGTGAGTCTCTTGTTGGTAACAAGCTTCAATTGTGGATACATCTTGAGCTTTTCAAACCTTATGTTGGTGCCTTTGGGTTGGGCTTGGGGTTTGATTTGCCTCATAGTTTTTGGCTACTTCACTGCCTATGCCAACTGGCTCTTGGCAGGATTTCACATAATTCATGGTCAGAGGTTCATACGATACCGAGACTTAATGGGTTATCTTTTTGGTGACTCTCTCTCTCTCTCTCTCTTAATTATGTTGTCACGTTGTTGAATTACTTTGGATCACGGTCCACCTTAGATGCATGCCATAATATCTCTTACAAATCATAATTAAATTAGTTGGAAATTTTTTTACGAATCTCTATGGTTAATATCAATGAAGAGAGAGACGAAAATTTCAAATAATATGTTAACTGAAAGAGTCATGATAATATGACTCATCAGGTGGCATGCTCAAGTCTACTCCTTTACAGGGACAAGTTCGAGAATTGTAGATCTATACGTCTCGGGACACACAGATTATTGGGATACATTTTTTTTTGTGGGGAGGGGAGCAATCATGTATCCCAAGATGTATAGATCTACGATTCTTGAATTTGTCATATCAAGAAGTCGATTGAGTATATCACGTGATGAATCATATTATCACGACTCTAGTTAAGAAAGGAAATTCTTATCTCCATGCTCCAAATGGGTCCAAAGGGGCGGGTTTCCCTATGAAGTAGTAGTCCTTCCATAGATGATCCAAAATAAAATTTTATTAAAAATTAAATTAGAATTATTTTAAATATGATGCTATTTATTATTTTTATGGTATAAAATTGATAAATATTATTTATTTTAATTCAATGAAGAAAAAATCCCCCCAATTTGAGGAGTTCCATTTAACGATTTTGTTATTAATAATAGTGAGGATGATGGGTACTTTTTATAGGGGAATCTAAGACTTAAGACTAAGAAGGTTTGTCTTGTTGTGGCAGGAAGAGAAATGTATTACATCACTTGGGTTCTGCAATTTTTGACTCTCGTTCTTGGAAATATGGGTTTCATCCTACTTGGAGGAAAAGCATTAAAGGTATGACCATACATCTTTAAAATATATATTAATACATGCCATATGGCATGCATTTTACATTTGCTTGGTCAAATTTGGGACTTCAATTATTGTTCATTTTCAAATGCTTAATCATAATCAATTTTTTTTTTTTTTAAATGATTTAAACCATAAAATCAAGAGGGTTGAGTGTTTTTTTTTTTCTTGTGACGTCTATGGATTATAAAACAAGTGCCACAGGGACCTACAAAAAAAAACATGCCATAGAAGATTTACTCTCACATACATACATGGATTACATGGCATGCATTTGAGAATTTTCCTAGATGATTTTTATTTTCAAACATGATTTTTTCGTATTTATATAATATGAATTTAAATAACAAAAGTAATTTCTTTGAGATATAGGTAGAATGGATTCAAGAGAGCAGTCAAAATTGCTTCTTATACTTTTTCTTTTCCTACAATTACAAGGAAAAATAATTTCAAATCTGACCCTTTTTTTGTCTTATATAAATTAATAAAATGACCTCAATGCCCTTGTTGTCATCAATTCATCATCCCATCATCATTGTCATTATTAATGTGTTTTGGGAAGAAAAAATCAGGATATTTTACGTCATTTTCATTAGTTTATAAGTGAAGATTGCATTTAAGGGGTATGTCATTGTCATGAGTTTGAAAATAGTGGCGTTGTCTTTAATATTCACCAAAAGTGCAGGTGCCACGTGTTTTATAAAGAAGACGGTTCCTTCAATAAGTCAAATACTCTAATTGAAAACCCTTTCAATGATTTCTTTCTTGATAACTCGCCAGTCTTCATTGAATGATTGAAGTACTTTTTGACAATTCTTTTAATGTATGCAATCTAATAATGTACATGATATGTACCATATCATTGTTTCAGTGCATCTCATCACATATTAATGATTTGATCATCTAAAGATTTTGAATTAAAATCCATCAAATTTAAAAATAACTTAAACCAATCATGGACAGTAAGCATCAGCCATAAGAATGGGGCCAATTATTCCTCTTTCAAAAACATGGACATGTCGACACCAATCATCTCTATTGAACTGATAATCGTTATGCAACTCTTTGTTTTAAGTTCACACTCATCAATGGCAACTCATCTTACAAGATGATCATATTTATCATCATATCAACAACTACAACATGAAAAAAGACTATATTAGATGGTCCAAGGCTGTTAAATTTCATAAAAATTCAACAGACCAAGACGTCAAAATTTTCATTATCAATTTTTTTTTTTTTTTTGGAACGAGCTGAAATCATCAATTTAATGAAGGATGAGAGATTCTACGGTTCTAAGCTATCAAATTGGGGAACATAAAATTTTTTGACAGTCATGAGCCATCGAAATTTTATTATGAAAATTTGTTGGCCTTCGCCCGTCAAATTTTCCTATCAAAATTCTCAATTTTCATGTAGCGAACACAGCAATTTATATATATATATATATATATAACACGTTTTCAACGTTATTGATTACAACAATCTCATAATGATTGTTAATCATCATAAGTTTGAAGTAAGTTGGTAGAGTATCATAGGATTTAATGTAATAAGATGGTTGAAGATTAAGATTGTGATAGATTTGATAAGATTTCGAGTTTGCTTATATTTACAATTATTTTCTAGTATTTTAAATAGAGAAAGTTCTCAAAATGTGATAAACTTTTGACGAAATTCCAATTATGGCACACTGTTCATTTTAATTCCCAAAAACATGAAGTGTGAGATTGTAAGTTTTTCAAGTGACAATCTCGTAAGTTCGCTACTTTTAGCGAGATCATCACTATATAAATCAACGAGATTGTCATTTTGAATATATATCAGTGAGACAGTCACTTCAAACCTACGAGATCGTCACTTGAAAAACCTGTGATCTCGTTGTTCATATTTTAAGAATTAAAATGAACAGTTATTCGGAATAAGAATTTTGTCCCATCAGCTCAGGAAATGATAATTTACCCTTTTAAATATAATAAACCTTAGGACCCCTATAATTAAAGGAAAGAGAATCAATATAACTTCATCGTTCAAAAGTTTAAAGATGAACTTTGAAATGATTTATCCTTTTTTGGGCTTCAATTATTTTATTTGCTCCCCATTCCTTAAGAAACTGTATATTTAGATTGATTGATTAATTGATTGATTTGATCGAACAAACACTTTGGTGTACAATCCATTGAGCTAATTTAATCCTACCAACACAATACAAGGCACAAACATAACATTCTCTTATTGAAGAATGTTCATATATGTTTTTACTATCTCCATTTACGTTCTTTTGGGGTTAACTCAATCTTCTATTATATGCAGGAGATCAATTCAGAGTTTAGTCTTTCCCCATTGAGACTTCAATATTACATCATTATGACTGGTGTAGTCTATTTCATATTCGCATTTTTGGTTCCTACAATGTCAGCAATGCGACGTTGGTTGGCAATTTCGGCCATCCTCACCTTATCTTATGTTATCATCATCTTGGAAGTTTTAATAAAAGATGGTATGTATATATAAATGTGAAAAAATCGAAATAACAAAGACAACACAATCGCACAAAACATAAGGATTTATGCAGTTCGGCAGTGTGCCTACGTCCACGAAATAGAACAAAAACAATCACTATTTTCTCATAAATTTTATAAACCTAGAGATCTCTATTTATATAACCGAGAGTTACCAAAACATGTAAAACTCCCCAAAAAATAAAAAATTCTTAAGAAAATATTACACCCCCGACAGGGGCACTACCCCCTGCATCCTGCAGCTTTGCGTAGCGTAACATAATACAAGACATTTACACAACAATACATACATATGCACATTCATATAATATTAACCTTGTTTGCGTTTTTTGTAGGAAGTCTAACACAAATGTAGACTACAAAATTAAGGGAAGCAAATCACACAAAGTCTTTAACGCATTTGGAGCAATTGCAGCAATCGTCGTCTGCAACACCTCAGGCTTGCTTCCAGAGATACAAGTAAGGATTTCGGATCAAAAAAGAAAAAAAAAAGTTGTTGAATGACCAATATAACTATTTTTGATAATTTTTTATAACATAATTTTGTCATAAAAAATAGTCGACCTTGCGTAAGCCAGCAGTGAAGAACATGAGAAAAGCCTTGTATCTACAATACACAGTTGGGCTTTTAATCTACTATGGTGTCAGCATAGTAGGGTATTGGGCTTATGGTTCAGGTGTTTCAGAGTATCTACCTAAAGAGCTAAGTGGGCCCAAGTGGGCTAAGATCTTCATCAACTCTATTGTCTTTCTCCAGTCTATAATCTCCCAACAAGTAAGGTTTTCTCTTTTTTTTCTTCTTTAAACTTAAATTATTGCGTCACATACACATTTTAGCATAAAAGGTTTTTAACCATTTTGACATTAATTTTTTTTTTTCCAAAACGGTGCCAACATATTTGAATTTATTTTTATAAGCTTATTATGAATTTCAAATAAAGTACATTTTTATGAAAGTCAAAAGATATACCCTAAAAATGGGTATGACATGGTAATTTTAAAATTTTACGTGTCCCTTTATGTACTTTCCCTGGAGGATATATCCTATTTGGTAATATAATTTTCTAACAATAAATGGTACTTATTTTACATGCATTTATTTAAATTTATTTTTAAATCCTTTTCATTTGCATTTATTTAAAGTTGAAAAAGAAAATTTAAAGTAAATGGAAGTACAAGAGTAACCCTATTTGATAAAATAAAATAAAAAACATTACAAAACAGGAAATATCTCACATATTCTAATGTTTTAAGAAAACTTGGCTTCTCAAGTTCAAGTGTGATGTATCAAATGCGTTGGCCACATCGACCGATCATGTTTGACCTCTCAATGAGTAAAAAACAAACATGGCCTTAGCCCGACCAAAAAAACAACCATTATTTTTATTTAGAATTTCTAAATTTATGGTCTCTTCCATGGATGAATTCAGATGTTTGCAGCACCAATACATGAGGCTCTTGATACCAAGTTCTTAAAACTAGACGAGAAAACGTACTCTATCAATAACCTCAAGCGTCGCTTCCTTCTACGTGCACTTGTCTTTGGAGCAAACACTTTCATCACAGCTGCATTTCCTTTCATGGGAGATTTCGTCAACTTATTCGGATCATTTACACTCTTCCCATTAACCTTTGTGTTCCCAAGTATGATCTTCATCAAGGTAACTAATTACAAACCATAACATGCCATTTGAGTCATATTGTTTGTTAACAATCAAAATTAATTCCATGGATTTGAACTTAAACACTTCATTCCATCTCCTTTTAATTTTCTATTTTCTACAGCTTAAAGGAAAGACAGCCAAAAAGGAGCAGAAGTTATGGCATTGGGCCAACATTGTTGTTTTCTCTCTCTTTGCTGTGGTAACTACAATCTCTGCCGTCCGATTAATTGTAAATAATATAAGGATTTACAATTTTTTTGCAGATACTTAGAGCCCCTTAATCCTAGATTTTATCTACAATTAAATTGCTCTAGGAGTAGTAATCCTCCTTTAAATTAAGGATGTAATATGTATTACTTTTAATCATCCAATGTTATTGATCAATTTATAGATTACAAAGAAGATGGTAACCACACATAGATTTTGAATTATGGGCCAAGACTTCTCTTTATCTTATTTTAAAAACCTCCTAAAGGTGTTAAATGTACTATGTTTTGGGAATCTATCAGAATGTATTGTATGTATTTGATTTTTCTGTTGCCTAAACCTTGTCTTGAGGCGAGATTTTAAACCTTGGATCTAAATATCCTCATCTTCAACTTGCAACCCAAAATCCTAGACTTTTTTTTCCCCAAAATTAGTTATGTTAAATCTCCACAGTAAATAGTTTTTCCCTCATCTTCAACCTTTGTATTTTATCTTACATCTACCTTCAAACCTTGAACAAGATAGGATTTTTGGAGAGTGAAAAGGCAATGAAATTTGGTCAAAAAAAAAAAAATCAAGGATCTTTTACCAGGAGTTATGGTGAAGTTGAAAATGATGGATTGACGATGAGATTAATAAATTTAAAATAATTGACTATAGAAGTTGAAGAGCTTGAAGTTGAAATATTATTGGTAGAAAAATCAAAAAAAAATAAAAATTGTTAAAGGTTGAAATGCCATCAGTTTCAAATATTTACGAAAACTCCCCCCTCCCCCCCTTCTTTTAATATTCCTCTAATTTTACTATCTTTCCTCTCTTACCCCTTTTTCAATAATATCCAAAGAGAAGAAAAAGATTTTCTTTGAAGAAAATAAATTCTAAAAGAAAGTGAAAATAAGTTATAAAATAGAGGAAGTTAGCATAGATGATGTCCTTCAAAGAAGAAAAAATCCAAAGATATAAGAAAAAATGAAATCCAAGAAGAAAGTGAAAAGGGACGATCCTGGGTGATGTTTTATGATCGGATTGAAGTGGACCATTTCTAGATGACTAATCAAGAAATGAAGTTTTTTCTCAATATAGATTTTGAGAGAAATATTTTCACAATAAAAGTATTAAAATAAATATTAATAAACGTTGATTAATATTTATTTAGAATTGATTCAAATAAAATTCATTTAGTTTGTTTTAAAATAATTTTGAAAGTTACTTTCTGATTGGAGTATTTTTTTGTTAAAGTAAAAGTAAATCTTTTTTATTTAGAACATTTCTATTGGTTGATATCTTTTCACATGGATTGAAGATTGTAAGAGTACTTTTTTACTCTTTTTTTAAAATAATTTATAAATCCTACATTGTTTTCTAAATTTTTTGAAGGGATTTTTAAACCTATAAATGAGAACCTATTCTCAATTCTTTCTTCATTCCAAAGACTCTCTCCTTGAGAGTTCCTAGTGACTTTTAGCTATATGAAAATTTTAATAATTATTTTTTATTTTAACTATATGGTGGGACACACAAATGCCTTTGAGGAAGAAAATACCTAAAAGAAAGAAAGAAAGAAAGAAAAGATTACGAGAAGAGAGGGTAAGACAAAGAAAAGAGTGATTCAATGTCTGAGTGTGTACTCTGATCAAACTGAGTTGAATCAATCCTAGAAATAATATTTCTTCTACTTTGAAATTTTGAACACTCTAATTCTTGAAAGATTCTTCAAAGTAAACTTCACAAGATTGAAAAAGAGACACTTGTTGTTCATTTAGTCTTATTTGGTGTGCTACAAAGAAAAATAGTGTTACAATAGAATAAGGTGTTGTTAGTTTGCACTATTTTTCAGTGTTTATTGTTGAAAATAAAAAAATTCAACATTTTTTGTCAAATAGCGCATTTGTTTACTCCATATTTTCAACGCTTATTGTCGAAGTAAGTGAAAAAAATTCAGCACAATTTTGATGCGTTATTTTTGTGCTGAAGCGGTAAGCACTTTGTTTTTTCAACACGGACAAGTATACCCTTATACTTAAAAGGATATTACTTCTTATATCCCATAAATAAGTATATAAGCACCTGACAAATTAATAAACCCACGAAATGCTCTGTCTTATTTGGGTTGTAGAGATCATCCTCACCAAAAATCAATTCATCCCAAAACTTCTAACCCCATCAAAATAAGTTCAAGAACCGTAAATCGTCCATTTTTTTTTTAAAACCAATTTTGACATAGTTAGAAGTTTCGGAATGGGCTGATTTTTTTGTGAGGATGATCTCTAGATCATATAGATCACTCTCATCAAAAATTGGCTTATTCCAAAAACTTTAATCCATATAAGACAAAAAAAAAAAAAAAAATTGACTAAGGTGTGAGCTGCCCTTATTAATTCGTAAGACGATTTTATAATTACACATCATTCATTTCCATCGAAAATTAAGTTCTTTTAATGTTGGCTTTAAATTTTGATAATTTGTATGACATTATTATTTTTAATTTGAAATTTATAAGATTTTAGAAATAAAAATTATTACTTAAAATTGAAAATTTTAATATTACTTAAAATTGAAAATTTTAATATTACTTATTATTTAAAAATGAATTATATTTTAATTTTATAAAAAATAATATATTTTATTATGTTTAATAAGAAATTGGCATTTGAAACATGCAACAATGTATAATATGATTGTAAAGGTAAAAAAAATAATTTACCAGTTTCAACAATGTATAACAATTATAATTCTACGAATTTATCACTTAATTTTAATGAATTCAACACCATTTTAACATTTAAACAAACAATCTTTTCAGCACTTAAATTCAGAACTCATAAGTTTCAGTACTTAATCCTATTAAGCACTTATTTTTTTTCAGTTTAACAAATAGCACCTAAGTCTAAATAATTTAAGTGTAACATAACAATTTAAAAAAAAAAAAATCTAAAAAAAAAAATCTTACCAAACAAAATGGATTTGTCATAAATAATTGCTCATGTTTGACTAAACCTAGCAAAAGAATAACATTAGGATTTTCCTACCTGGCAAGAAAATCATTTTTCCTGGGGTCCCTCAGTATTTCCCTTCAAAATGCACATTCCTACACCTGCAACCACACTCACCCTTTGAAAATTGAGGCCCTCTAGTTACAAAATATACCCCAATTTCTGGGTTTAATTATTCCCTTTTGAAATGGCAATAACACCTAATGAAACAGAACTACATCAAGTTAGCTCAAAAACAGGCACTTATTTATCCAACTTGAGGGCCCCTTCCTGGTCCAAATCTACTGCGTATGTTGTCAAGTGTCCGAGCAACCACTAAGAGCCGTGGGTCATCTGCCGGTATCTCACGATCCTGAAAATAAAAATTCATAAACTTAAGGACTCGTACTTACAACTTGGCTTTGGACAGAGTGGAAGAAATTGGATCCGTTATCAAATACCCAGAAATAAGATAAATAACAAAGACAGGATCCACAGTAATTGCATGCATACATCTTCACATTATAATACATGGGCCATATTTTACAATATGTAATGGCCTTCATTAAATTAAGGGACAGACTAGCTGCACACCAGTAGTGGTTGGTTGCACCCCAATCTTAAAAAATACCTTTTTTAGGGGAAAAAAAAAAAATCTCTCCTAACCTACAAGTTGCACTTCATTAAGATAACTTGTTTGTTCATCTCCTTTATTCTAGGTGCGTCCTCTTTATTTTAAGGTATGTAATTATTTACTGATTAATTATTTGAAGTAAAATGATTTTCTTTAATGGACATGTGTTTTGATCTATTGAGGAAACTGATAAAAAATTGGCCCAGTCTCTTTTGCATAAATTTATGAACAAGCAATAATTTTTGTAAGCATGATTGAAGGAAAAAACGAAGTGCACCATTTTTTCTTTTTTGGAGTGCAATCATACAAATGGAGTGCAAGAGGGAATTTACATGTGATGGAGTGCAATTGGTAATGTAAGGTATACAACTAGTCGGTCCCTTAAATTAATGAGCTTTGGTAGATGGATAGTGTCGTTTTGTTTTAGCCACCAAAGAACAACACGAGGACATTTTAATCCAAATATGTTTATAGTTCAGGTAATAATGGGGGGTTTGGGGCATTATGGATCGAGTGGGTGATGAAATGCATGTCTTTGGCCTCTTTCTCAATTCTGGTGAATGGAAGCCCAACTGACTACTTTAGAAGTTCTCATGGTCTAAGACAAGGGAACCCTCTATCTCCATTCCTATTTGTGACTATGGTGGAAGCGTTGGGAAGGCTTTGGAGAAGGGCTTTGAACATAGGGGCTTTGTTAGGATTCTCAACTGGGCCAAGAGTGTCGCATTTGCAATTTGCGGATGACACCCTAATCTTTAAGAATGCCTCAATAGATCAGGTTAGGTTCTCGAGGGGAGTGCTTTGCTGCTTTGAGGCAATCTTTGGGCTTCATATAAACCTAGGTAAGAGCAAGTTGTTCGAAGTAGGGGGAGTTACTTAGGTTTTTAGAAGGGCTACAATGTATGATTGCCAAAGGGATCACTTTCCAACTACTTAACTAGGCCTTCCCCTTGGAGCAACTTCTAGGAGCAATGCCATCTAGGATTCAGTGTAATAGAAAGGATGGGTAAGAGGTTAAGCTCTTAGAACGAAAGGTACTCAAAGGGTGGGAAGCTACCTTGATTAGCACTTCGTTAAGTATTCCATCATTTGTCCATTTTCTCTATCCCAAGGGGAGTCGAGAAATGATTGGAGAAAACGATTAGAGAGTTTTTGTGGCATGACAAAGAGGGGAATAGAAAGTATCATTTAGTCAAGTGGAAGGTGGCATGAGCGCCAAAGAAAGACGGTTTAGGCATCTAAGGGTTTAGGATCACAAATTTGACACTTCTAGGAAAGTGGTTGTGGCGGTTTGGGGAGAGGTTGAGTTTGTGGAGGAGTAATGAAGGTGAAATATGGGGAAAAGATTTTTGGTTGGGAGAGCGAAGAGGTGAGGAATCCTTTTGGTTGTAGTATTTGGAAAAGTGTTATGAGGATTTGCTCAGAGTTTAAGAAGTGGTTTAGGTTTAAGGCGGGGTGAAGAGGGGAGGGGAGATAAGGTTAGGTTTTGGGAAGATTGGTGGACTGATGATAGGGGGCATCAAATCTTGAAGAGTAGATTTTAATTTTTATTTAAATTTCTGTTTTAGGACTTTAATTTTATGTTTTTTGAGCTTCTTTTGATGTTTTATTAACCTATGGACTTAATATAATATTTAGGAGCAGTTTAGTAACTTTAATTTGTCTTTTATTTAAGTTTATTAGGGTTGAAAAATTAGGAGTGAGAAAGTTACGAAAATTAAGTTATTTATTTGGTGCTTTAGTTAGATTATAACTCTTAGATTTATTTTCTTTATATAGATTGTATTAAGGATTTAAAAAAAAAAAGAAAAAAAGAATGAAGAATGTTGAATAAAAAGAAAGCTTGAGCTTAATCTTTCTAACAATGGGTGTGGTGTGAGGCCATTTTGAAGTGAGTCCAATATAATATTCTTTTATTCTAATCTCTATTTTTATTTTCTATTTTTTGTTTTTCTTGATTTTCTTTTAGTTCCTTGTTCTTAATTTTCTAGAATTCTTGATTCTTGAAACCCATTTTATTCTACCCTTGATCTTTGCCCATTTTCTTTAACCCTATTTCACTAATCTCTTTTCAAATCTTTAACTCTTAATCATTTCCATACCCTTAACATTTAACCCATTTCTCTATCCTACAATAATTGAAATAAAAAATTTATTTTACCTTTTTTGGTTTACCTATCTTAACCCAATCCTCCCCTTAACCTTTAACTATTTTCTCTATCCTACAATAATTAAAATAAAATTTTCATTTTACCTTTTGGGTTTACCTATCCTAACCCAAATGGTAAACCCAATCTCAAATCCTTATTCCTTACCCAAAATCCTAAATCAAATTTCCTCTTCTTCCCTCATCGTCCTGCATCAAGTGGTGTTTCTCCCTTGTGTTTACAATTCCCACGACTTTACAACTTGTTAACAAAAAAAAAAAATTGTCAATCAAAGCCTTTTTAATCCATAATAGAAGTGGGCCCTCGTGGGATTTAGGGTTCAGGAAGGATTTCAATGATTGAGAGATTCATGAGCTAGCAAAACTGACTAACCAACTTGTTCATACCTCAAGGGAACCCTCATGAATTGATAGGAGGGAGTGGTCTTATAATAAAGGTAAATGCTTCTTCGTGAAATCATTTTTCTTGCCTTGCAAAATTCCCCTTAATTCATTGCCCATTATCCAGTATCATTGGTTTGGGGCTCTAAGGTGCCTTCGAAAGTATTTTCTTTTTCTAGCTTGCCTCCCTTGGAAGAATTCTTATTGTTGATCTTCTAATCAAAAGAGGTTTCACGATGCCAAATTTTTATTTCTTATGCAAAGCCTATGGTGAGTCAATTAATCATTTGTTGTTGCATTGCCCTTTTAGTATGTTTATTTGGTCTCAGTTCTTACTTCTTTTGGATATCCCTTTGGTGTTCCTTTGTTCTATTCTCAGTCTTTCAAGATTGGGACTAATCACTGTTCTCTGAGAGAAAGAAATTTTTGGTGGAGTTTTCTTCCCTTTGCAGTGTGCTGGAGAATTTGGTAGGAGGGGAATGGGAGAGCTTTTCAAGGGTTGAAGCTGAAATTCATGAAATTATAATCAAGATTTTAGAGCTAATGTTCTTTTGGTCTAAACTTTGTCCAGAGTTTAAGGGTGTTTTCTTTGAAGATTTTGTTTTTAAGTAGAAGTTTGTTGTGTGTAATTAGCCTTCTGTTTTCCACCGTAAGGTTGGTCATCCTGACTACCTTTTTGTATGTTCTCATCTCTTGTGAATAAAGTTTTTGCTTATAAAAATAAATAATGCTTTTGCTTATTCAAAAATCACCGACGTGGCCTCTATGAACACTTGACAAGCCAATACATAGTCGAGTACGTTATTTTAATTCCTTGCAATCATATATATATTGGGAATGTTAACGTCCAATACTTTAATGGGACTAGGACGTTAGTATTGTCCAACACTTTTTTTTTTTTCCAATAATAAGCCTCCTCGTTTTGTCTTTTAGTGAAAAAGATAAGGGTGTATTGATCTTTTATACAATAAATGCTTGTTTACATAATAAATGCCATGAACATTTAAGTATTTTAAATTAAATATCTTTTTTGTAGTAAATTCTTTGACAATCAATGCTAACATAATAAATGCATTTATTAATGGCATAATAAATGTTTATATCGTGTAAAAGATTAACATGCCCTTATCTTTTTCACTAAAAGACAAAACAAGGAGGGGTGTTATTAAAAAAAAAACTGTTGGACAATATATATATATAGGTCCCGTTCAGCACTCAACCATTTACCCAACAATTTGCCCAACATGTTTTGTCCTACATGGGTTAGAAGTTTTGGAATAGGCTGATTTTTGGTGAGGATGATCTCTATGGTGAGGAGATCATCCTCACCAAAAATCAGCCCATTCCAAAACTTCTAATCCCATCACAAATGGTTTACAAAAAATGGACGGTCCATGATTTTTCAACTTGTAAACATAGGGTTAGAAGTTTTGGAATGGGCTGATTTTTGGTGAGGATGATCTTCTAACCGTAGAGATCATCCTCACCAAAAATCAGCGCATTCTAAAACTTCTAACCCATGTAGGATAAAACATGTTGGGCAAATTGTTGGGTAAATGGTTGGGTGCTGAACATTTCCCATATATATATATATATCAATGGGCTGGCAGAGAATACAAGAGTACAGAGGTGAGGTAGTGTCAAGCAATGGCAGTAAACACTCACATCAACAAAGAAGCTATCTCTGTACGCTAAAAAGGTAACAAGACTTACCTTTAAGCCGTAGTAATAGGCTTCCATGGCAGGAAGAGAAGGATTGATTTTTCGGGTTTGCAACAGATCCCATATGTAATTGGCAGTGGTGTATCCACCCGTCTGCGTAAAATCATAAAAACCTTGAATATTAGATCAGCCAAGCCACCTTTTCTTAGTTTGCAAGGCATCAAGAAACACAAATTCAGTAAGCAAAATGAAAAGAAAGTGCTTTTGTTCCTTATCAGCGAAAATTGAATATTAAAAACAAGGAACAACCGAGGGTGGGAGGGGGGAGGGGGAAATTGACCGATTACCTTTTCACCAGCGGCTGCAAGAAGGAGATCAGTTCCCATCTTTGGACTCAAGAAGAAGTTTCTCGAAGTCATCTTTTCCTGCATGACACATCAAGTGTATAGTTATATATATATATATATATATATATATATATATATATATATATAAAAGACCCATTAAACAATCCAAATAACAAGTTATAAAAATCCATGTCAATAATCAGAAAATCCAATTTTACCAGCATATCTTGAGCAACTTGCATTCCACGTGGAGTATACCCAACCATAGCTCCTTCTATCATTGTCTGCAGAACACAAGTTCAAGAAATTAATTATATGTACATTATTTCTTTTGGTTTCAAGATAAGTAGAGGCAATTGTGGCATTTTGTCCAACAGTGTACACAAAAGTATACCAGTGAAATATGTTATAAAATGCATGTTACAAGGGTAATAAGGAAGAAAGAATCATTTGATATGCCATGGATGGGTTAGAAGAATACAGTTAATATGCGAGCTGAAGAAAAAGACAAGTACACTCCTGACCACTCTGTGAATAGTTGTTCTTGGACGCTTTTGGAAAAAAAAGGATTCTAACTGTTCTGGAATCTTGTCAATGCATAAATAGAGAAAACAAAACAGAATGCATTGAAACGAGTTCATCTCTATTCAAATTATCCAAATGGATGTATGAAGTTATGCTCCTTTATCTCACTATTATCAGTTAATTAAACAAGAGATCAACCCCTACTATATTTCAATATCTTATTAAGTTTAATTCAACCAAACAGAAAGAGAAAAAAAAGACTCCACTAACTGCAAACATTGAATTTTTTGAATATTAGTACAAATCAATTTAACTTCAAAAATTTTGAGGCGTGGAACTAATTCACACGGGTCCAATTCCAATGCAAGTAGAGAAAATGTAACACCATGTTCCCTGATGTCCTAAATACTTTGGGAGTCTGGCCCACTTAAAAAATTTCCAACCCATAGAAATATTTAGAGAGCTGCTATTGGGACCCCCAACATTTACTTATTACACCCCAATTCTTAAATTATTTACAAACCCCAATTAAAGATTAAAACACACCATTCAAACATTACAAAGGTTTGGCTCAAGTTATTATGTCAACATTACAAAACATTGTAACATTCATTCAAACAATTTCAGTAGTTGCTTATAATTAGGCTCATATAAATCTTAAAACCCAAAAATAGAAAACTAGCAAAAAAACAAGAGAGTTTATTTTTAATTGGAGTGTAATAGTAAAAGTTGGGGTGCCAATAGGAGTTCTCAATATTTATCTTCTTCTCTTTTTTTTTCATTCAATATGTCTATCAATAGAATTATTTAACTATACATGGCCTCCATCACCAAAATCAAGAGGTAGATTGCTAATCCTCACAATGTCAGCACAAAACACTCAAGTGCCAACATTCAAGAGCATAATGAGCAAATCGCTTATAAACCTTCTGGAATCAAGGGTCAGCATTCGCGCAGAATCAGCAGAAGTATTGTTTTAACCACTCACCACATAGAGTTCCACCACAGGTGGCTTTGAACTCAAGTAGTCCTCAAAAGTCTTTAGAGCACGATCAATATCTCCAGAAAGTAAATAGCACCTGTTTGACATGGTGGTTAAACAGTAGAAAAGTTATTCAACCCCAGCATTTGAATATTAAATACTCCAGAGACCTACCGCTAGGGAAGATACAAGTATACAACAAAGAAGCAACTGAGAAAGCATCGCATGGCAAGCATCTTATAGAAAAATAATATTGTAAATGAATACTTCTTTTTTTATAAGTATGTTGTAAATAAAACAAACGAAGCTAAGGAGAGGTCAGCCTCATTGGCACCAAAAACAAAAAAGAACAAAAAGCATCCATTTTATTTAGCAAAGGCCTCCAAATTATTTATGAAACCCAAACAAGTTACAACTGCACTAAATGTCAGTCAATGAACAAAAACTATCTGTAGCAATCAAAAGCATTGCAGGTTCACATAATAATAGATTAAACCATCTAGTATGTTTATTGGAATATCCCCCCATCATTCATTGGAAAACAAATAATTGAAAGCAAACCATGTAATACGGAACGCAAATCAAGTCAACATTGGATTAGTTATTTATTTAATTTTCTGTTTTAGGACTTTAATTTTATGATTTTCGGGTTTATTTTGATGTTTCATTGGTCTATGATCTTAGTATAATATTTAGGGATGATCTAGTAATTTTAGTTTATCTTCTATTTAAGTTTATTAGTGTTGAAAAATTAGGAGAGAGAAAGTTCCAAAAATTAGGTTATTTATTTGGTGTTTTAATTTGATTAGGACTCTTGATCTATTTTCTTTATATAGATTGTATTAAGATTTGTTTTTATTAAAAAACGAAGATTTTGATGAATAAAAAATGAGTTTCTTTCATGGAGTGAAGTGAATTCTCTACCATTCTTGATGTGATTTCAAGAAACCCTTAGTGTGACTCTAAGGTTCTATCTTTCTATCACTTTTTTTTTTCTTTTAATTTTTAATTTTCTTTTTTATTATTTTGCTTTTGTTGATTTTCTTTTATTTCCTTGTTCTTGATTTTCTTGATTCTTGAAACTTACAAACTTCAACCCTTAATTCTTTCCCCATTTTCTTTAACCCTTATTTCATTAATCTCTTTTCCAAATCTTTAACCCTTAATCATTTCCATAACCTACAAACCTTTAACCATTTTCATTGGGATTATGGTCATACCTACAATCATTGTTTTCATTTTATCTTTTGGGTTTATCTAATCCTAAACTAAATTCCCTAAACCTCTATATTTTCTTCTCTCCTCTTATCATCTTGCATTGGATTTTGTATTAGAGCTAAACTTGGAATAGATAGATATGGTATTGGAAATCAAAATCAGATTTGTTTTACCTTCCGTGAAGTCATTCAGAGTAGTATGCAATGATAAATATGAGAAAATTTTGATTTCAACAAGTTTTTCTGAGAAGGTTTTTGCAGAATGTTGAAAATAAGACTTATTGTGGTTATCGTGATTACGGCCATGTCATTCGTTCTATCAGAAAATTTTTATCCATGGTGTTGAGTGCAAGGTGGTTCCTCTAAAAGATTGTCATATTATGTTGGGTCGAGGTTGAATTTCACATATACAAGCTACGTTTGATGCAGAGCGAAATATTTTACATGTTACTTAAGGCAGATAATATCTACTCAAGGTATGTTTATGAAAATCAACTCCTGTGGTACCATCAGTCCATGAGCAAATTGAAGAAAAATCATATCAATCATCCAATTTAGAAGATAGTGTGCCTACAACTATAAAATCAACGCAAGAACAATATCATGAAGTGGAATATACGTCAAAAGAACCTAAAATAAGATCTTTTAGAGACAACATCTACAGTTTTTGTTCATGATGTATTAGTTCCATCACTACCTCAAACCGACTTAATCATCTCAAACGAGTACAATGGAAACTTTGTCAAGATAGAAGATTGCAATTTGAGTTATTGGTTCAACACAACATTAAGACACGGAGACAAATCTTCGCCAAAAAGGATGAACCACAAATTGTCATGATCATTTTCAAGTATTTTAAAACTTGAGGACAAATTTTCTCCAACTAGAGGAGAATAATGCAGAACGCAAATCAAGTCAACATTAGATTAGCTATTTAGTTAGCTTTTTGTTTTAGGACTTTAATTTTATATTTTTCAAATTTATTTTGATGTTTCATTGGCCTATGGTCTTAAAATAATATTTAAGGACATTTAGTAATTTTAATTTATCTTTTATTTAAGTTTAATAAGGTTGAAAAATTAGGAGAGAAATTTCCAAAAATTAGGTTATTTATTTTGTGTTTTAGTTTGATTAGGACTCTTGATTTTTTTTTTTTTTATATAGATTGCATTAGGGTTTCTTTTTATTAAAAAAAAAAAAATTGATGAATAAAGAATGAGTTTCTTTCATAGAGTAAAGTGAGTTCTCAACCATTCTTGTTGTCATTCCAAGAAACCCTTAGTGTGATTCCAAGGTTCTATCTTTCTATCCCTTTCTCTCTTTTTTTCTTTTAATCTTTATTTCTCTTTTTTATACTTTCGTTTTCTTTGATTTTCTTTGAGTTCCTTGTTCTTGATTTTCTTGATTCTTGGCACTTGACACTTACAAACCTCAACCCTTAATCCTTTCTCCATTTTCTTTAACCCTTATTTCATTAATCTCTTTTCCAAATCTTTAACCCTTAATCATTTCCTTACCCTACAAACCTTTAACCATTTTCATTGGGACTTATTATCTAAATCCCAAAAAAATAACCTACAATCATTGTTTTCAGTTTACCATTTGAGTTTACCCAATCCTAAACCAAATTCCCTAAACGCCAACATTTTCTTATCTCTTCTCATCGTCTTGAATCACCTTGACTACTATAAATCTGACATTTGCAGTATTTTGACTGAGGTGTTAATGATCCAATATAAATCAAAGTAATGGCACTTGTTGTCTTTTGATATCATGACAATACCAAGCAACCTTAAAATCAATGAAAAAGCACAAAATAACCATTCCTTGTTCCTCCATTTTAGTGCATGGTACGAACTCGACCAAACCCATATTGCCCATTGAAAATTCTAGAAACCAATATACATTTATGTATATGTATAGGGTCAGGATCCCTTGACTCATGAAGAATGACTCGTGGAAAAAGCACATGATCCCAACCATTTAGACACAAAATCCAATGGTTGAGATTCATAATTGGGATACGTATCTCTGAGATATCTGTTATCAAGATATGCATAAATTTCAACTGTTGGACTTCGTATCTTAAATGGTCGGGATCATGTGTTTTCTCTTTCTTCATTTTTCATTCTTCATGAGTCAACGGATCCTAACCCATAACAAGACAGAAGAAATATTCAACAAAAGACTGAAGCCACACATTACATGCCACCACCAAAAAAATATGTTACAAAAAGAGAATTAAACAGACATCCAGTGCCATAAGATCTCCATTGTTTATGCATTACAGAGATGGACACATTAGTAAAACATGAAAATGGAACATGGGGGATGCAAGTCTAATGACAACTCAAGCTATGTGCACCCAAATTCACATAATAAAATAAAGCATACTTTTGGAACCAAATCTGGAATAACAGAATCTTAGACCTCATCAATGTTAACTTGCACTTTTCTTCAGAAACGAATTACCGATATAGAGTTACCTCAAAATTTGCATCATAATAAAGACGTCATAAGTTCTACCATCCCTCTTGAGAATCTCCAAAATTGTTTCCATTGCCTACAAAATATTGATGAACATACAGAATTAACGGATAAATAAGACAGACAAGAGTAAAATGCATTTAACAGGGCAATAAATGCTTGTAAAGTATTTCAACATTAATAGCCACGGAAAGAAAAAAGTCAGATTGATAAATTGCAATGTTTATCACTTGTCAAGAAAAAAAATTGTTGTTTGAAATACAAAACAAGAAGTCGATATCATCAAAAACACAACAGGAAGGAAACAAATCATCATCAACTAGACATCAACGCAGCAGACAAGATCCCATCTAAAAAATAAAATCCTCAAAGAAAAAACCCTTAATTCTTTCTGTAAAGCTGCTCCAAAGAAAAAATTGTTAAAATATTGATAATGACCTCGTGAACCAGTCGTTTCTTCCCGTATAAGATCTTCCTATTCCTCTCCTTTCCAAAGATCCTAACAAACCACAAACAGAATCATTCTCCAGAGTATTCTCTTTCCAGGGTTACAGGTCACGGTTTCCCAACTTTGGAAGAAAGAAGAAACCGATTGAGGACAATTTCCATTAATACCAAGGAAAAGGATAAGTGGGTAATATAGGTCGAACAAGGTTACAATGAATGAGAATATGATTACCAAATTTTCCATTAGCTTCATATTAGAAGAGAGTGAAAAATAATCATACCGCAAGAAATGACGTGATCCTTAGTCAAACCATGGTTGCATTTAATAACTTAATAAATTAGTATATGGAGGGTGGACTACACCAACCCTTTCTCAGAAGTGACACCACCTTACGTGTTAGGATGAGTGCCAAGGTGTGACCACATGTCAATACGTGTGCCCTGTCCATGTTACATACACAGCATAGGCCATTTTTAAACTTCATTAAAAAAAAATTACTTGCCTGAATACCACAATCAATATATTGTTTTCTATGAATGCAAATTATTTCATTTGTTCCTATTTGCTTATACTTTCAATAACCTTTTTATTACTTTAAAATGTAAGCTTGCCCCTTTACACTTTATCCCTTAACTACTCAGGAACCAAGTTCATACCCACCAAACTAAAACAGATTGAGTCCCCCTCATTTTACAAATAACATCCATAGAGTCAAAGACTCAGAAAGACTTTTTGTAATACTCTCACCCCAGGAAGAAAAATAATCAAAATTTCCGAGAAACAATCACAAATATGAAGAAATAATAGATATGACATCTTATACAAATCCTAGGTTAATAGCATAAAACAAGATGTTTCAATATACCTCTACACAACGAAGATCGGCACAAGCATGAAGTGCAACATGATAAACCGTTAATTGCCTGTTTAGGAATCCACGTCTCTGAACAAATTCTGCAGTAGGGATATTATACAACTCTTCCTCAGAAACACCCATCATTACATTTTCTGCACTGTCACTTGAAGCGTCAACTGAAGACCAGCCTTTAGACTGCTCAACAAGCTCGATAATCTTTTACATGAAATGAAAACCAAATAGAAACACATAATATTATTAAAAACTTGGAGTATAAGTCTTGGTAAAGCAGATATTAATTACTCACGTACTTTCGAAGGTGTCTCATCTGTTATAGGTGTCTTGTTCTTATGTGCAGCTATAAGTCCAGCATAACAAAAATTGTTTAAACCAAGACCAGCTGCAGTCATATCACGAACAATTGCATACCTGTAATATTTCCAGAGTCAGATCATTGTCGATCAATTTCAGTGTGTTCAGGTGGCAGCCAAAAAATTTACTACGACACACCAACAATAAAGTAGGGAAAACCCACTTCATTTGCAGAGGTGATTTATAATCTATGAACTCGAACACTAAGCTAAATTTTGAATTTTTCCTCACTTTGTTTTTTATACAAACGAAAGTATGAAACTAGGAAGAAGGATGGTACCAGGGTGCTATTTTTGGATGAATTTTTTTTTTCATTTTTTGATAGGTTTACGTGTGAAGGCATGATTTTTTATTCTTTAGGATTGTGGTACTGCCACAAACAGACTTTACCACCTCACAGAGGTGACATCTTCACAAACAATTTAGTGATGATATTATAGTACTTAATTGTCTCTCCATATCCTACTTATCAAAAATGAAAATGGTTACAATCATAGTCACCAAGTCGAGGTTTGGGAATAAAGTCAGCAAGGGAAAATTTCAAAAAAAATTGGTAAAATCGGAAAAAATAAAACTAGGATTTGGCATATGTAATTGTTCGTATTGGGTGTTGTTCTCCTATTCAGTGTTTTAAAGTTCCTAAGGCGCACTTGAGGCATTTTGGGTTCTTGAGATGAGGCGTAAGCCTTGAAAACCCTATAATGAAGCAATATCTTTATGGGATCACCATAATACGCTACAATAATCATTCACAAAACCCCATCTTGATGTCATCCATGCATCCACAAGTAAACACATGTCCACAACATATTCAAGGTTTATATTATTAGAAATATAAAAAAGATAACAATCATAAATCCGAGTAAGTTCATCAACCGGTCAAAAACATCAAAATCAAAGTCATCCTTATCATCTTACATTTTATCAGTAAAATGGCCATCATCATCTTCATCAAGGTCATATTATCTTACTAGAACATAAATGTCATATTTCATTTTCCCCAATTTAATTGCCAGTTCACGATTTAATCATGAAATTCATTATTTAATCGCAATGTTCGTAAAAGATGCATCTTACTGAAAAGTCACAATTAAATCAGTGAAGAAAAAGTCACGATTTAATCGCAACTTTTTCAACAAGTTTGAGAATTTGTTGATAATGATTACAATAAAAAACTGATGGAATATTTAAGGGGTGGGGGGACATACTACTTTCCAGACATCATAATACTTATCAACACATTGGCAACAATGAAGGGATATAAATTGGTAGCTCACAGATCAAATAGTCCATACTTTCCACTAGTTGGGGTACGGAGTCCACACCCCATCAGTAGCATGGATCCTAACTGAGATATCCAATCCGTAGACCATTTATACCACAGACTACATCGTCTAAAGTCAACAATAAAAAGGAGTTAATTCTAGACCATTAAATAGATTACATACACTCGATCTATCCGCCCTGCTGCAGCACACGCATTGAGTAGACATATGTAGGTTTGACCATTTGGTTTCACCTCATTTTTCTTCATTTCTTCCAAAATCTTCAAGTCAAAGATATTCCAAACGAGTTAGAAATATTATGCTTTTCCAGTATGAATATATATGAGCTTTCTAGAGAGAAGCTTACTCGAATTGCGGGATCAGAATTCTTGCATTTTCCACAGGTTGAGATCAGGAAGTTATATAAAGCTACCTAAGAAAAAGATAAAAAATAGTCCTCATAATCATATACCAAGCAGAGAGTATTATACAATAGACAGTAACTAATACAGAAACAATTATGTGAACCAATGGAAATTTTAGAAACAGTAAAAAATGCTGAGATGATCAAAAGATGCATGATGTAAATTGGACTGCATTAGAGATTTCATCCACTTGAATAAATTGGATTTATTGCTCAGCCACATGCAAATGTTTCTACCCAAGAGTTCCACCATGGTATACAGAGCGCTAGTGACATCATTGTGGGTGAGCAAGTAATGCCTCTATCCAAATTGGTATCCAAGAGACAGTAAATGCCTCCATGTTACCCAAAATACATATTGGATAAAATAACCTTGTTATTCCTAGTAAAAGGCATCTTACAACTAAATATCTAAAACACATATTGGAGAATATTCACCTTGACAAATGGACAAAAATTCACATACTCTACTTACGTTCTCAGAATGGGCTGAATGGTTTTTTGAAATAAAAGAAAAACAAGTAAACCACGCTTGCAGAAAATCTTACAGTAAGATAAATGGCTTTTATCCAACATCAGCTCACAACAATCCTCTCTTCTAGTTTTTATCGAGAAATTGAAGAAGGCATACAATGGTTTTGTCGGGTCTGCTCATACAGTAAGTAAGCTAAGTAATTATATGATACTGATACTGAATTCAGGTCTTTTTTGGTGCAACTTGAATCATGATTCCTGAATTTATATGCAGATCAAGATCGAGGAAGGGAAATCTTTGAATCATTGACTCAAACCTATTGTCAAATCCTACTCAGTGGAATGTGAATCACCATTGTCTGAAATTGACAAAAGCTTTCATTTCAACCAGGCAAAACACCATATATTTATGGTACAACTAAGTTTGAAGGGGAAAAAAAAAATTTAGGCTGTCTTGTAAATGAAATTTAAGTTGCAGGGCAGTGATGTATACATGAATTATATAAAACTGAGTTTGGTTTGACTAAGATTTTAGGGAGTCAGAATAATGTGTGGATCATGTATCCACCTCCTTAAGGAAACCTAAGCCCTTTCTAAACAAAAACCTTGCATTGAAAAGTCTAGGAATTACATTCCACATGTTACATTAGAGCAACTCCAACCAGGCTTTAAATCTCTAAATTTAGAGATGAAGCCCTCCGAACCAAACTCCAACCGGACTTCATTTTGAAGATTTGGACTTTATATCATTGTTCACGGCTTTATATATAGAACCAAAAGAGATTTTTGATGCCCTTGGCACTATCACTGTTCATCATTTTCAGAATACCTATTATATTCCACCTTCTTTTTTTTTTGGGAACATGTTTTAAATACCCTTTTTATCCCCACCTTATTATATTCCCCTATTATTTCTGTGAGTGAGTGAATAGTGTTCCAGAGACTCAATAGCGATTTTGAAACCTGGGCTGGTTGGAGTTCAAAAGTGGTTTCAGAGGCTTCAAAATAAAGAAGATGCCAATTTGAAGCCCCATGTTGGAGTTGCTCTTAGTGACAGCCAATATAATCTGTTATCAAAGGCACCACTTTTATTTTATTTTTACACGGAAAAGGAACACAGAGACTTCAATATTCAAAGCCCGTCTTACTAAATCAAACTGAGAACAGCCAATCCTAACATTGAATACCTACTTTCACAAACTAACCATGAGAAACTCGACAGCTTGTATGACGCTGTCATGCAGAGAAAACCCAATGCAGGCTTCACACACGAGTTCTATCAACAAGTAGAATTAACTACACTTTTTTTATAGATTAACTGAGTACTGATTACAAGTCACAAACTCTTTGTTTTTTGTTTTTTTTTTTTTTTTGATTTTTTTTTTTTAATTCAAACAATAACTTGTCCTATAAATCCAAAACTAGCAACAATTATCACTTTGAGGAAATATCAAATACTCACATCAGGAACCAAACCCATTGCCTTCATCTCATCCCTGAAGAAGAAAGCGTCTTGCAATCGAGCTCCTTTCATCGTCCCGATGATCAAAGAATGGAATGTGTCTCTCGAAGGCTGAACGCCATCGAGAAGCATATCGTCGTAAGCATCTCTCAACAAAAAATGTCTGAAATAAAAAAAAACAAAATTAAGGGACCCAAAGCATAAAAATCAATCTTTTTCAGATTGATGGAGAAATCAAACCTAGAGTGTGTGTCTGTGTGTGTGTGAGAGAGAGAGAGTGAGTCACCTTCGCTGAGCTGTTAGAGATCCAAGAACAGTGTTGTACTCTGAGACATTACTAGCGTAATTCCTCTTCGCGTATTCTTCAGCTGAAGCAGCAAAGTTACGAACTCCAAGAACTCGAACTAGTGATCTACGATGTCCTGAAGAAAAACCCATCAAAAATAAATTAGAGAGAGAGAGAGAGAGAGCTGGGATTTGAAGCTCCTTCGATTGGATTCGACGTGGTTTGGTTGAAAAATTACCAGAGATGGCTTGAATCAACTTCATGATTGATGAGGAGAGGATTGGAGCGATTGGGTTCTTCAGATTCAGATGTAGTGAGAGATATTCCTCCTCCAATTTGGTTGTTTTGGTGTCATAGGTCGAAACAAAATCCTTTCCGAAGTCCGAACTCCGAAGAACTCTGAAGGGTTTAGGAAGAAAATCCTAGAAATCTTCGAAAAAAGACCAAAAATATATCTTTTGATCAGTGTATCTCAACCGTAGATTTTTGTGATATCGTGTTCCATGATGAATTGTGTCCAATGGCTAGAAATTACTGTTCAGGCTCATTATTTGTGTGTGGGAACAACTACTTGCAGATCGAGGCCGCACTCCAAAATTCATTTTTTTTTAAAGTATTTTAAATTTAAATAATGATTTTCTGACAATCTGACATAAGCCCCTGTCTCACAACCGTAGATCATTTGCTTTAGCATACATAGAATCATAAATCCTATTTATCCCGAGGCAATGATCTATGATTTTATGATGGGGGCATATGGACATATGGGAGAGGGGAGAGGGGAGAGGGAGGCGCCTGATGATCACAACTCTTTAAAGTTTTAATAATTGCACCCTCCTCTCTTCATGGACTGACCCAAATCAGATTTTGTAATGAAATTGATTTTTTTTTCTTTTTTTTGGTAAGATCAATAGGTTTAGGCAGACTCAAACCAATTAAATCCTCAAGACGAAGACGAGTAAACCTCTTTTGTCTTGAAAGAGGATAGGAACAAGGTTACCACAAAAAAAAAAAAAAAAACCTACTATAAATCTCAAAACAACCTATATATTATTTTGAGCAAAGGCAAGAAGGTCAGCAACCTTGTTGGTCTCTCTAAAGAAATGGTTGAAGGAGGCTTCCTCGAAACTTGGTAGGATACTCCTAATTGACAGAACCAAGTGTTGGACATTCCAAGAGGTACTCCAACAATCATTTAACACGTTTACAATCACTTATGAGTTGGATTAAACCCATATTCTGCTACAACATTTAGTAATAGCCAAATCGAGATCTTCAAGGATGCCTTGAAATTCATGGTGCAAAACTCATATAGGGAGATCACATCTTCATGATTTTGAATAATTGATCCACGACCTCCTCTAGTTGAGGAGAATGAACCATCTATGTTGAGCGTCCAAACTCCCATGTCTGGCTTCGACCAAGAACAATACAATCTCCTTATGTGGACAAAGGTGGCCTGAGCTCTGAAGCACTCATGAATGATCAATTGAAATAATAATCTTCTATGTCTTCTAGAGAATCATCCAAATTGATCCAAATTTCCTTCAAAATTTTGTTAAGCACTAAAACAGGGCTACTGAACTTATTTTGATAAATTTTGTTGCACATTTCTCTTCATAAGTGATAAATAAACGCCCAATAACCCACTTGCTTCACTCTTTGGATGGTTGAATCTCCTTGAAGTTGGTGGCAACTTATTCAATCTCTTCCTACCCATCACCTGTGACTTTATTAACCAGAATTCTCATCAGAATTTCAACCCATAAAACACCTCGCATAAGGGCAACGACTGGACAAGTGGTTTGTATCTTCCTCGAGAGCCAGTACGTTGTGCCAACCCTCACCCCCGACTCTTTTAACTTCAAAGTTTTTAACCTTCCTTTAAGGGCTAACCATTTAAAACTATATCTTGGGATTAATGGAACCAAGGAAAACCTTACTGTTGATTTCACTTTGAATTTGCAGACAACGTTTCTCCACTCCAAGAAGCCTCCTGTGGGACTTTTAGCAACAAAAAATTATTGTCCTTTAATTGGTGAGATCTTACCCATCTTAGCCAAGGAGTATCCTAATTGGAAGCAATCATCCAAGCATAGGGAGCAATTGCAACATAATTCCACCCTGCTATGCTGACCAGGCCCAACCCACCTTCTTTGAGAGGTTTGCAAACTTCGCTTCATTTCATAACATTGCCACTTTTCTGATTGTCTGGCTCATACCATAGAAACCGAACGCAGATCCTCTCCAGCTCCTTCACAGTTTTGGATGGAAGGACGAAGCAATTGCACTAATAAACTTTGATACTAAGGAGGACTAACATGACTAATACCAATCAGCTTGCATAAAGGAATAGGGGTGCAACTTGGTTCGGTTTGGTTAAGTTTGAGGTCAATTTGGAACCAAACCGACATAGGTTGGTTCCACTAAATAAGAATTAGAACCAAATCAAATTCCATTGGAACCAAACTAAAGTCAGTTTGGGTCGGTTCGGTTCTATGGATTACTAATATTCTATAAATTGTAAGTAATACATTTTAATGAAAAAAATAAACATAAATAAACATAAAATTTCATACAATAAATCACAAATCTATCCATAAAAAGTCATTATTTTATTCATAAAAGTTCACTAATATATATCTTAACTCCTAAAATAATTCATAATAATTATTATATACATATATATTTATTTATTGCATAGAGGTTTAGTTCTTGATTTGGTTCGGTTCTGTACAAGTTTGATCCAAGAACCGAACCAAATCGACTAGTTCAACATTTTCATAACTCAGAACCAGATCGCAATTTGTTCCAAACCGAACCAAACCATCTGAAAGCTATCGGTTTGGTTCGATTCTCGATTTGAACCCGACCAAATTGCACCCCTATAAAGGAGGATTCATCCTAAAGTTTAATTTACTTTTCCATGAAAGAATTGATAGTATATTTGATTTTAAAGTATCTATTTGCTGGGAATCTAGAGATACTTGCTCAACACAATTACAAAGAAAATGACAAAACAAGTAAAGATAAATCAAAGAATACTAAGATGCATGTGGTTTGAAAATGATACTTACGTCCGCGGATTGATCAGATCTTCTTCACTATGAGAATCAAATGAGAACAATCCCAAATTCAAGCCTTTAAACTTTTATACTCCAGGTCTCTCTTAAAAGCTAGAAGCAGAGAATTCCTAATAATCAAAATCGTCCCATAACATCGTGTTATTTATAATATTATAAAATAGGAACTTGCCCTAACCGTTAGATTAAAGTCAATCGATGGTTGGGATAAAAGCCACATAGATAATAATATTTTTTATTTTTAATAAATATAAATCGATACAATCAAAGTTTGACTATGGACCAATCAAATTGGCAAATTTTCAGATTTGCGTTTAGGTTGGCAATGATACATCGATGGGAGTCGACTTTGAAGCAAGATGCTTGATTTTGGCAAAACCATCTCCTTTACATGACATGTAATCCCTTGTCCTTTCAAAACATCCCTCCACATCTTAGTGAATATTTGAAGCCTAAAGGAAAATGAACCCAATCCCATCATCGTCATCCCTATCATGATCATTCATCGTCATCCCTATCATGATCATTCATCGTCGTCATCATCCATAACTAATGGATTTTACACTACTAAGAATGCATTCTTAGCATTGTAACCAAGTGACCCCTAATGGATTGTGCTTTTATGGTATCCATGATTGTTGCGTGAAAATGGGCAAGAAAATGGTTTTCCTTGAAAAACACGGTGACCCCCACACTCAAATCTAAAAACCAACTCTCTTGAGATTTTCTTAGGTACAATCAAACAACCAAATCATTTTTCACACAAATTAATAATCCCCTGAAAAGGAGTTCTCTGCAAGGTATGTATGATTGAAGCGACTTCATTTTCAAGGGAATATAAATTCCTTAGGCTAATGGCCATGGGAAAATAAATTCCATCCTTTGATTACACCTTGGAAAATGTTTAAAATAGAGTTGGTTTTTAGTTTTGGTGGTGGGGGACATGGGAAATTATATTCCCTCGTAGGATGAAAACTTGCTTTGGGCATAAAAATACATAATTATACATCTGAAATCAAATTTTCCATTTTATCTTGGTTGGTATGCTCCATTTAAGCAGCCATTTTACAAAGTAGAACTTTCATAACTAATGCTTGACTCACTCTGTAATTAGTAATAAATCATTTGTTACCACCCAAGAGTTGTTCAGATGGCCAAAACCACACCTCAAGAAGCGAAGGTATTCTTGAATTCAAATCCCAGGAGTGGCCACATCCTATAGGATTTATCCCAGAAATTACTTGGGGAGAGGAGGGGAGGGGACTACATGTGCTCAGAGGATTAGTCAGGTGCTCTATGAGGCCCAGATATCTTGGTTCAATAAGTAAAATAAATAAAGAAATCATTTGTTATTTTTATTTATAAGCTTTATATCACCAAATGATGTTAATTTTTCTTTTCTTCCTTTAATTGTTACATGGTGTGCTGCAAAGTGAAGGTTTTCAAACAAGTAAAATTTCAAACTTACAATCTATTTTTCATTGAATGCTTCTTCCCGCATCTTTGTTTCCTATAAATTCCAATTGTAATTGGCCTTCTTCCAACGAATCTGAAAGAGACTTTCTTGGCAGAGAAAGTTTCAAATTAGATGAACTTCTTGTGCTAGTGATAATTTTGAACCATTGGCTTGCAGGATCACACATACTCTCATTCTTCACACATTTACATGTATTAGTGACAATGGTATTGCTCACACCGATATCCAAGCATACGATGGTACCATCACCAAGCTTAGATGAAAGATGCATCTTAGAGTCCGATGTTGCCTCCCATTTCGTATCAGATTCTGAGCACAGTACCCCAAGCTTAGCTGGTTGGCCCAAACCATCAGCTTGAAGACAGAAGTATGTGCCCTTTATTGTTAATTTCTTTTGTGGGGTGTAACTCCATTTTTCGGCTTCAGTGCAAGAACCTAGTCTCAGTGGTTCGAGCAGAGATTTTCTTAGAACACAAAGTCCAGTTGATGGATGGAAAATTACTTTGTATGGGTTTGCATCCGAAAGACCTGGCCCTGCATTTTACAATAAAATTTGCATGTTTAATATCTTCACAATAAGTTTAGTAGGAAATTCTGATGCTTAGAATTAGCAGATAGAATTGAGAGAAAATTACCAAAACCATACATGAAAATTGAAAAATTACCAAAATGGTGCACTGTTCAACTCATTTACCAAATTGGTAAAATTTGAAATAAACAGTAATTTCTGCAATTTTTTGTACCAAAAATACCCTTTTAGCTTTGTTGTATAAAACAGTATACATGCCCCCCCTTTTTCAAGCAAACAGATAGAAATATCATGGAAATGTTAGTATAATGATGTTTGCTTCAAAAGAAAAGCATCACAATAAGGCTTTGATGTCGAAGATGAGAAAATTGGGATTGGCTCGAAGAATTCTGTCCCTCAATTCATTTTTGTCTAAATTCACATCTTATGTTAATTAATAAGTGTGTTCATATTTACTCTCACTACTTCAATCCAAATTCTCTCTATTTCAATGTGCATTATTCACCCTAGACATCCAAACAGACTATATATATATACAATAATGTAAAACAAAGATATACCTTGAAATGGAGATTGTATGGCTAAGATCCTTTCAATGAAGCTCGAATTTCGGGTCCCACACCAATCCCAACTCAACACCCCATAAGTCTCATCCATACCCATCGCCCCTTCTCTCAAACTATAACTCCCTACTAGAGTCCATAGTGCCCATTCAAAGTCTAGTTCAGCTGCGACACCAACCATGCAATTCAAATACCTATTATCATTCACATTTGTGCCTCTTTGATCCACCCCAAACTCACTGAGAAACAATGGATACCCTTGTTCCAACAAAAATCCTGCTCTTCTCATCAAATTATTTACCACAGTTCCACATACTTGGTTTGGGTTCCCCGTCTCCCAATCCTTCGAATCCGAGAAAGCGTACCAATGCACCTCGAATACTAGCTTTCCCGTAAATGTCAAGTTCACTGGTTGCTTAGCGAGAAAAGTTAAGTCTTTGTCATAATTCAATCCAGAGAGAATTACGAGAACGTTTGGATTCTCCGCGTGCACTGCTTCAGCTCCTTTCTGCATGTACCTAATGTCATGGAGATATTCAATTAAGTCTCTATGATTTCACGGGAAAATGGTTTTCCATGTTAGGATTTGATTTTCTTGAAAAAACATTTTTTTTTCCAACTTTGTGCCATGGGTCTCATCGACTAGACTCTAGCAGGTCAACAATGGTTTTTCATTTCTTTTCTTGATTGTTCTTTTTTATTTCCAAATGGCTGGCTTCAAAGGAAGTAGGATTCATATTTGATAGATCCCGAGGGATGTAGGTTCTAAAAGAGTGAGAGAACAATTAAAAAGAAGAAACAAAGACGAATTAAGATAATATGTACAGATTTGAAGGTATTTAAATTAGTCGAAAAAGTGACATTAGACTTTAGACACAACTAAATGGAGGAATAGTGGTTGTTTACCTGTACCAAGTGGTGATGTTCTGCTTGGACCCTCTTAGCTCATTTCGAAGGCTCATTGCAACCACATTAGTCGTGCCATTGAACATGCTAGCCACTTTGGTGAGACCCTTGAGCCATTGGTCTGGGTCGAAGAACTGATCACCAAAGAAGCCATTGCCATCATAGCTGCTGCAACACCAACCTGGCTTGCTGATGTGGTTGTCTAGTATAACCATCACATTGTTATCGGCAAGGTTTGTCACCACAACCTGGAATTATTATAATCTCTAATTAAATTAAGGAACAAAACTTGTTGGGTGGTTCAATTTTAATAGTGTTTATGATGTTACTTGGAATAATAATAATAAAATTCATTGAAGGTTAATAATGATAATAAATGGTTTAGTCAATGTAGTAGGGAGCATCTATTGGAGAATCACCTAATCCACAATTTAAAAAGGGTATCTCAAAGGTGTGTTTGGCTGGAATTTAAAGTCATAAATCTTATAAAAATGAACAGTTGAGGTGACACCTTATCCTCACTTCAAAAAAAATCTAATAACCGAAGAGCCACCTCAAAGTTGGACAACTTAAACCTCGTTACCAAACACACCCTGACATAAACATGTGGAGAAGAAGACTTGTGAGAGAGAGTCTCGTCACCACTCATTCATCATTCCTATTGAATATGATAATAAAATAAAATTGAAAAAACAAAATTTACCTGAAAAGCTTGGATTAATGGAAGATCAAGAAGAGATGGATTGTTGACTTTGATGCCAGCAATGGATTCAACAAGACCAAGGCTTTGAAACGATTGTCGAACAGTGATCGTAGAAGCCGAATCATTAGTGATCAAAAACAGAGGCCATGTGAACCGAACACAATTGAATCCCATCGAAATGATCTTCTTCGAGATCGTGTCGACAGATTGCTTGTTTAACCCCTCGGCAACCATGGTTTCTAGGTGTGACGCCCAATTCACGCACGCGAGCTTAACTCGATTCCCTCCATCATCGACAATCCACCTTAAATTGGTGGAAAGAGGCTGAGCTATAACTGGCTTTTGTAATTTAATATATAGAGAGAGGATGAGAAAAAAAATAAAAATGAGAGAGGGAATGTGTTTCTTGTTCATGTTTTGAGATTTTTTTTTTTTTGGTGAAACTTGAGAAGAGTGGGAATGGAAGGCTTATTTATATATATATGAGTGTTGGTTCCTTCGAATAGTTGTTTTAGTTTTTTAGTTTTATATTAGAT
Source organism: Akebia trifoliata (assembly GCF_017979445.1). NCBI lineage: Eukaryota > Viridiplantae > Streptophyta > Magnoliopsida > Ranunculales > Lardizabalaceae > Akebia > Akebia trifoliata. The sequence continues at coordinate 27,191,248 of NC_141381.1, forward strand.
TAGGTTATGGGTTTTTCAATGATTGCTTATCTCATCAATGGAAGGTCTTTTTGTCATTTTGTGTGGCTGTAGATAAGTAACATGAAAATGGGGTATAAATTGTTCATTAATAATTTAAATTTGTGACCTCGATGTAATGGGATCAACGTCATCATCATGAATAAAATACTCCTCAGACGACTAATCATTTATTTACCAATCCCATTAGTTTACTATGTCTTTCAATTATGGGTAAATTACCATTTGGTGAGTTGAATTTGAAAATTTTACTATTCTAATTAGTTTAGCCCTGTTTGATAATGTTGATAACTTTTTTTGTCAGATTCTACGACTAAAAATAATTATTAGAAACAAATATAAAAAGTTGGAACATTGAAAATTTTATTTAATAGAATCTTGTAAAAGTGTTGTGTTGTTTATCAGAATTTAATAATTATTGTTTAATACAGCTGTTGGATTCTATTATATTATGATGAAATGATCAGAATACTCTTAATATTGATAATATACTCATAATACATAAAAATGATCAGAATACCCTAATAAATTTATAATTACATTATATATATCAAATAAATTTATATTAAAAAATTATAAAAATAATTTATAGTATATCTTGACCCAAAATTCATGTTGTTTAAGTGTCCAATTTGATTTCGCACATTTTGAATTCTTATCCTCCATTTGACAATGGAAAAAAAATGAACCACTTCCATTTGTGTTTACAAACTGAAAAAAATATACATCGACCAAAATACTTATGAAAATTTCAAACATCAAAAACTATATAAAAACAAATTTTAGAATTTTTTTGTCATCAATCGAAGTATGAACCTCAAGATTTTAGATTTTTTATCAACTATAATCCATTGGGTAAGAATTAGGATACTCAAAACAAAATTTTCCATCAATACCATTGTAAAATTTTTATTACAATGCTGATTCTCCAACTGGCAATGGTCAAAAATTTATCATAATGTTAATTCCATCAACAATGATGCTCATTTTGAGAAATAAAAGACAGCTCTTTAGACCCTAGAAACAAATTTGGAGCAAAAACCCTAGAAATGAGAATCTTAAAACCTAAATATCTCTAGAATTGTTAAAAGAAATAACTTGAATGAACATGATTTCTCAAAGACGAGCTTAATGATTTTGTAATCGAACAAATGGTAGAAAGAAATCAAGGTTCGAATTTGAAACTGAAAATAAAAACTTCGAATCTTACCTATAAGGGAAAATCAAACTTAATTGAAATTGAAGAACTAATTGAATTGTTGAAGAAGTTGTAGAAGAGAATCTTAATCGGGCTTCACACAAAGTGATTGGGAACATGCACATACAGTCTTGCTATCGATCAGAGATGCCTTTGTCAATGGCGTCGATCGGAGATACCTTCTTCATCAATGACGTCTATCGGTGGGACTTGGTTTAGATTTTAGGTTGAATGAAATTGATGTCTATCGGTGGGACTTGGTTTAGATTTTAGGTTGAATGAAAGTAGGAACTGAGAGAGAGCTTTGGTATAGGTCGTGAGACTTAATTTGTAAATATTTTATTTGATGAAGGGTATTATGGTCATTTCACATGAATTATTTTTTAAACCCAATTGTGAGAAGTTCCTATAACTCGCTTGTTAAAACTGCAGTCAGAAACCATAAAAAAAGCTATCAAACACAAATCGTGACACGAAATCAATTTTTAACTGCAAAAATTATATAAAAAAAACAGGATTGTGAAGTCCTATCAAACACTACCTAACTTTTCATTTTAATTACTAAAACTTGAACGTGCCAAGTGCCAAGTGACAAGTTTGTTGGTTTGTATAATGACAATCTTGCTAAATGTAGTGAAACTTACGAGATAGTCACTTTAAAACCTCCAATATCATTATCGTTCACGTTTTGGGAATTAAAATGAATAGTAAGCCAGAATGGTAAATTTATCAAAAGTTAGTCACGTTTTCGTAAATATCTCTTCGATCATTATCATCATGATTAAAGTCTTATTTCCAAACATTAGGGGTTGGCTCAAGGAATCTCATTCTTTCATTCATTGTTTTAAATATTGAATCAAGGATCAAATCAAATATTTGTCAAATTAGTATGTTGGACCACGGTTGACCTTGATACAATTTGGTTGGGTCGACATAAGTTAAAATTCGCTCACTCCATTTTCATTTTTAAACTGTGAATAGGAAATTAATGAGATGGCGCGTCACAAAAGTCAAAATTGGATGAGATGACGAGCACACTTTAAATTGATAAATGATCACGCCTTTGCTTCTGAAAGAAGAAGCCAAATGTGGAAAGATGCCAAATCCTAACTTCTAAGTGTTGTTTGCTTTTAGAGAGAAACACATCTAACCTTTAGTGTGTATGTGATGCGTAGAAGGCAAGGAGCATTAGTTTGTTACTTTGTTGGGTATTTTAAAAACACATGCCTGTAAAATTGGTGATATTCGGTTTACCCCTTGCAAAATGCATGATTAGGTTTACCCCCTTGACTATAAGTCAATGCTTTGTTTTTTTTTTTTTTTTTTTTCAAAATTTTGATTTAGTGATTTGACAAAAAAAAATTAAAATTTCACCATTAAATCATCAAGAAAGAGCAATGTTGAGTGTTGACTTACGCTCAAGGGTAAGTCTAATTTTGCATTTTGCAAGGGGGTAAACCTAATATCACTAATTTTATAGGGGGTATTTCTAAAATACCCTATTTTGTTTTAATATTGGTTATGTTTTCTTTGCATTCCTTATCTCATCCATTAAATCTGTTTGAACTCTTTGACTTTTATTGGGGTGGCTGGGACGCCCTTGATGATGGGCAATGAGTGTAGATTATGTGATGCTGATGGCACACTCTATGATTCAAAATTGAGTGTTATTTCATAATGCTTCCACAACACATTATGGTTTCAATTGACGTCAGTAAGAAACATTGAACCCAAAACCTTGAATGTTTTGGAATGTTTCAATCGATACCATTTCATGTTTTTCTCCTGACTGAAACATTATTTCTATGTTTTTTGGGGTCTTAATTAATAAGTTATAACTCTCTTTTCAAACCTCCAACTTGTAATTTACTTCTACGTGAGACAATAACAACATTTGTTATACATGAAGAGACGCCTCAATTGAATTTCTCTTAAATTGTCTTCTATTAAGGAAGTCGTGAATTTTCATAAATTGAATTTTCCCCGTCGATCAGACCAGTTGTTACTAACTTGGTCTACCCTGCTGCTGGGCAAGACTAGTTCGCTCTAGGTATCACTTAATTTGCTAGGACACATGTACAGTCTAGATAACATACGATTATTATCTTCTAAAGTTTTATAAAATAGGAATATGCCCTAAGAGTTAGATTAAAGTCAATCGACGGTTGGGATAAAAGCCACATAAATAATAATATTTTTTTATTTTTAATAAATATAAATTGATCCAATCAAAGTTTAATTATGGACCAATCAAATTGGCAAATTTTCAGATTTGCATTTAGGTTCGATGGGAGCCGATTTTGAAGCAATATGCTTGCTTTTAGCAAAACCATCTCCTTTACATGACATGTAAACCCTTGTCTTTTCAAACCATCCCTCCACATCTTAGTGAATGTTTGAAGCCTAAAGGAAAATGACCCCAATCCCATCATTTTCATCCCTATCATGATTATTCATCGTTGTCGTCATCAATAACTAATGGATTTTACACTACTAAGAATGCATTCTTAGCATTGTAACCAAATGACCCCTAATGGATTGTACTTCTACGGTATCTATGATTGTGCATGAAAATGGTTTCCCTTCAAAAACACGAGGACCCCCACATTCAAATCTAAAAACCAACTCTCTTGAGATTTTCTTAGATACAATCAAACAACCAAATCATTTTTCACACAAATTAATAATCCCTTGAAAAGGAATTCTCAGCATCGTATGTATGATTGAAGCGAATTTGTTTTCGAGGGAATATAAATTCCTTAGGCTAATGACCATGGGAAAATAAATTATGCCCTTTGATTACACCTTGGAAAATGTTAAAAATAAAGTTGGTTTTTAGTTTTGGTGGTGAGGGAAATGAGAAATCATATTCCCTCGTAGGATGAAAACTCGCTTTGGGACTAAAAATACATAATCATACATCTGAAATCACATTTTCCATTTTATCTCGGATGGTATGCTCTGTTTAAGCAGCCATTTTACAAAGTAGAACTTCCGTAACTAATGATTGACTCACTCCGGAATTAGTAATAAATCATTTGTTACCCCCTAAGAGTTGTTCAGATGGCCAAAACCACACCTCAAGAAGCGAAGGTATTCTTGAATTCAAATCCTGGGAGGGGCCACATCCTATGGGATTTATCCTAGAAATTACTTGCAGAGGGGAGGGGACTACACGGGCTATGAGAATTAGTCGGGTTTTCAAACAAGTAAAATTTAAAATTTAAAATCTATTTTTCATTGAATGCTTCTTCCCTCATCTTGGTTTCCTATAAATTCCAATTGTGATTGACCTTCTTCCAACGAATCTGAAAGAGACTTCCTTGGCAGCAAGTTTCAAATTAGATGATAATTTTGAACCATTGGCTTCCAGGATCACACATGCTCTCATTCTTCACACATTTACATGTATTAGTGACAATGGTATTGCTCACGCCGATATCCAAGCACACAATGGTACCATCATCGAGCTTAGATGAAAGATGCATCTTAGAGTCCGATGTTGCCTCCCATTTCGTATTAGAGTCTGAGCACATTGTCCCAAGCTTAGCTGGTTTGCCCAAACCATCAGCTTGAAGACAGAAGTATGTGCCCTTCACTGTTAATGTCTTTTGTGGGGTGTACCTCCAATTTTCGGCTTCGGTGCAAGAACCTAGTCTCAGTGGTTCGAACAGAGATTTTCTTAGAACGCAAAGTCCGGTTGATGGATGGAAAATTACTTTGTATGGATTTGCGTCCGAAAGACCTCGCCCTGCATTTTACAATGAAATTTGCATGTTCAATATCTTCACAATAAGTTTAGTAGGAAATTCTAATGTTAAGAATTAGCAGATAGAATTAAGAGAAAATTACCAAAACCATACATGAAAATTGAAAAATTACCAAAATGGTGCACTATTCAACTCATTTACCAAAATGGTAAAATTTGAAATAAACAGTAATTTCTGCAATTTTTCGTACCAAAAATACCCTTTTAGCATTGTTGTATGAAACAGTATACATGCCCCCCCTTTTAAGTAAACAGATAGAAACATCATGGAAATGTTAGTACAATGATGTTTGCTTCAAAAGAAAAGCATCACAATAAGGCTTTGATGCCAAAGATGAGAAAATTGGGATTGCTCGAAGAATTCTGTCCCTTAATTCATTTTTGTCTAAATTCACATCCTATGTTAATTAATAAGTGTTCATATTTACTCTCACTACTTCAATCCAAATCCTCTCTATTTCAATTTGCATTATTCAGCCTAGACATGCAAAAAGACTATAAATATACAATAATGTAAAACAAAGATATACCTTGAAATGGAGATTGTATGGCTGAGATCCTTTCAATGAAGCTCGAATTTCGGGTCCCACACCAATCCCAACTCAACACCCCATAAGTCTCATCCATACCCATCACCCCTTCTCTCAAACTATAACTCCCTACTAGAGTCCATAGTGCCCAATCCAAGTCTAGTTCAGCTGCGACACCAACCATGCAATTAAAATACCTATTATCATTCACATTTGTACCTCTTTGATCCACCCCAACCTCACTGAGAAACAATGGATACCCTTGTTCCAACAAAAATCCAGCTCTTCTCATCAAATTATTTACCACAGTTCCACACACTTGGTTCGGGTTCCCTGTCTCCCAAGCTTTCGCATCAGAGAAAGCGTACCAATGCACCTCGAATACTAGCTTTCCCGTAAATGTCAAGTTCACTGGGTTCTTCGCGAAAAAAGTTAAGTCTTTGTCATAATTCAATCCAGAGAGAATTACAAGAACGTTTGGATTCTCCGCGTGCACTGCTTCAGCTCCTTTCTGCATGTACCTAATGTCATGGAGAGATTCAATTAAGAGTCTCTATGATTTTGCGGGAAAATGGTTTTCCAAAAAACAAAGGTGATTTGCAAGTGTATGATTGTGCATTTCATGAGAAAATCATTTATTTTTCCAAAGAAAATGATTTCCAATCTTAAAGTATTCTTGGAACCGATCTCCAAAGATGTCAGGACAGAAAAATCCCAATGTTATTCTCTCTGTTATCCCAACGTCTAATACTAGAAAACCAACTTCTTTCGACATTTTACACTTTGGCAAATATTTTCTATGGGATTTGATAATCTTGAAAAAACATTTTTTTTCCAACTTTGTGCCATGGGTCTCATCGACTAGACTCTAGCGGATCAACAATGGTTTTTCATTTCTTTTCTTGATTGTTCTTTTTTATTTCCAAATGGCTGGCTTCAAAGGAAATAGGATTCAATTTGATAGATCCCGAGGGATGTTGGTTCTAAAAGAGCGAGAGAACAATTAAAAAGAAGAAACAAAGATGAATTAAGATAATATGTACAGATTTGAAGGTATTTGAATTAGTCGAAAAAGTGACTTTAGAATTTAGACAGAACTAAATGGAGGAATAGTGGTTGTGTACCTGTACCAAGTGGTGATGTTCTGCTTGGACCCTTTTAGCTCATTTCGAAGGCTCATTGCGACCACATTAGTCAAGCCATTGAACATGCTTGCTACTTTGGTGAGACCCTTGAGCCATTGGTCTGGGTCGAAATACTGATCATCAAAGAAGCCATTGCCATCGTAGCTGCTATAACACCAACCTGGCTTTCTGATGTGGTTGTCTAGTATAACCATCACATTGTTATCGGCAAGGTTTGTCACCACAACCTGGAATTATAATCTCTAAATAAATTGAGGGACAAAACTTGTTGGGTGGTTCAATTTTAATAGCGTTTATGATGTTACTTAGAACAATAATAAAATTCATTGAAGTTTAATACTGATAATAAATGGTTTAGTCAATGTTCTATTGGAGAATCACCAAATCCACACTTTAAAAAGGGTATCTCAAAGGTGTGCTTGGTTGGAATTTAAAGTTACCCATCACAAGTATAATCTGGTATAACTCATGATGGTACCTCCTAGTTCATTTTGGAATTATCTAGCACTGAATTTCTTTGGAAAAGTCATAATCAAAGCCTTATTCCAAAATTTGGGATCAGTTACAACACATTCTGCTCCTGCATCAAATGGGGTTTCTATCAAAAGTGTTCATTGTAATTGCACAGCTGTTGAGATCATAGATCTAAAAATCGTCCGATATTGAGATATTTTGTCCCGATATCTGGTCAAACCTGGTCTCATCATCCGTTTGGTCTAGTTTTTAAAACATTGTACAATATGATTTGCCGGATATTTAAAAAATATCAGTCCAAGTTAACAAAACTTGGTCGAGTTAACCAATTTTTGCAATTTAAAAAAAAAAAATGATCTTGTGAAGTTATCATTTTCTAATCTATCATATTTTATTATAAAATTATAATTATTTGAATATAAATTTACATTAATAACTAGTTTTAAACTGAGCTAAACAAGTTATCTCGTCTAAAACAAGTTGACTCAAGTGAATCATTGCTTTCTGCAAGGGAAAGAGAATTTTTTCTCACGGCACTACTGCCATTAGACATGGCTAAAATGTTGAAATCAAGCATACTCTGCCCAAAAATTTTATTTTTAATATTTCAAATCTTAAAAAGGTCATTGAGTCCACATTGATTACTACATTGACAATCTAACATCACATCCTTATAGATTTCATGAAAAAATTTTGATTAAAAAATTTCTATTTTTTTTCCATGATCCAAGGTGTTGAAAATGGACAACCAAGAATCAAGATTTTAAATTAAAATTCAACAGTGAAAAGTAATTTTTTTTTTTTAAAGTCATAGAATTTCACTCTCTACAACCCATGTAAACAAATTATATTTTTGAATAATGCTGAAGTGACCTCATGTTAGAACCTCATATCACACTTCTTGACATGAAAGTGAATGAAATCAAATAGTGAAAAAGCATCTATGCTTACTGTTCACTTTCATGTCAAAAAGTGCGAAATGAGGTTCCAGCTTAGGGTCACCCCAACACGACTCTTTCTTTTTTTCATTGTGGGCAAGGGAGAGAATTTTTTTTCTTTTTTCTATTTAAAAAAAAAAAAAAAACTCTTGGAAGGGATAAGATGGAATGCAATTATATCAAGAGTCATGATAACCGACTCTACCCATGTGGCATACTCAAAATACTCTTTTGATGTGACATGTTCTAGAACCATAGATTTTTGCCTCATGATACACATCAGTACATCGACATAAATATATACAGTTGTGTATCCCGAGGCAAAATGATTTATAATAAAGTATTTTGAGTATGTCGCGTGCGAACTTAGAAAATCATAAATCTTATAACAATGAATAGTTGAGATTGACACCTTATCCTCACTTTAAAAAAAATTTAATAACCGAAGAGCCACCTCAAAGTTGGACAACTTAAACCTCGTTACCAAACACACCCTACATAAAGTTGTGGAGAAGAAGACTTGTGGGAGACTCTTGTCACCCCTCATTCATCATTCCTATTGAAAAAAAAAAAAAAAATTTACCTGAAAAGCTTGGATTAATGGGAGATCAAGAAGAGATGGATTGTTGACTTTGATGCCGGCAATGGATTCAAGAAGACCAAGGCTTTGAAACGATTGTCGAACAGTGATCGTAGAAGCCGAATCATTAGTGATTAAAAACAGAGGCCATGTGAACCGAACACAATTGAATCCCATCGACATGATCTTCTTCGAGATCGTGTCGACAGATTGCTTGTTTAGCCCCTCGGCAACCATGGTTTCTAGGTGCGACGCCCAATTCACGCACGCGAGCTTAACTCGATTCCCCCCATCATCGACAATCCACCTTAAATTGGTGGAAAGAGGCTGAGCTATAACTGGCTTTTGTAATTTAATATATAGAGAGAGGATGAGAAAATAAATAAAAATGAGAGAGGGAATGTGTTTCTTGTTCATGTTTTGAGGTTTTTTTTTTTTTTGTGAGTGGGAATGGAAGTCTTATTTAGAGAGAAACATATCTAAACTTTAGTGTGTATGTGATGCGTAGAAGGCATCAAGGCAAAGAGCATTAGTTTGTAGGGTATTTTAAAAATACCCACCTGTAAAATAGTTGATATTAGGTTTACCCCTCATAAAAAGGCAAGATTAGGTTTACCCTTTGACTATAAGTCAACGTTATTTTTTTTTTTCTTGATGATTTAATAGTGATTTGAAAAAAAATTAAAATTTCACCATTATATCATTAAAAAAAAAAATGCAATGTTGAGTGTTGACTTACGCTCAGGGGTAGACCTAATATCAATAATTTACAGAGGTATTTCTAAAATACCCTATTTTGTTTTAAGATTGGTTATGTAGGCTTTTCTTTGCATTCTTTATCTAATCCATTTAATCTGTTTGAACTCTTTTAACTTTTATTGGGGTGGCTGGGACGCCCTTGAAGATGGGCAATGAGCCTAGATCATGTGATGCTGATGGCACACTCTATGATTCAAAATTGAGTGTTATTTCGTAATGTTTCGACGACACATTATGGTTTCAATTGACATCAGTACGAAACATTGAATGTTTTGGAATGTTTCAATCGATACCATTTCGTGTTTTTCTCCTGACCGAACATTATTTCTATGTTTTTCGGGGTCTTAATAAGTTATAATACTCTTTTCATACCCTTCAACTTGTAATTTACTTCTATGTGCAACAATAACAACATTTGTTATACATGAAGAGACGCTTCAATCGAATTTCTCTTAAGTTGTCTTCTATTAAGGAAGTCGTGAATTTTCATAAATTGACTCACTTATAATTTTAATTTAGTCTTTCTACCAATCCATCTCAACAATCTCAGAATCCACACATTGAATCTTACCATTTGAAATTAACTAAATTTTAATGCATAGGTCCATCAATAAGGAAGCCAACATTCATATGTCAGAGCTCTAATGTGGTGTGCAAACGCTACCAAGATACAAAATTTTGATGTCTGAGATATACATTTGATCTTAAAAAGATTTTTTATTAAAAAATTCAAATGTTTAGATTGAGACTATCTGAAACACTTCTGAATATTTAATGTTTTGTTCTGATCTCAATTGAAACTGAAACATGTTATTCGAGAGATGGTACGAAACTTAAAACCATGCTACCTTGATCATGCAAATTTTGATGCTGTTTTCTCATGAAAAATGGTTTTATTTGTAAACTAAAATTGGTATAGAAGAGAGAAACAGAATGTATGGTCTCATGGAGTTATGCTTGAGGAGAGCTAACAAACAAGAAAAAAAAAGAGGATAATTACAATAAAAGAGTTTGCTTAGATTACTCCATGTGAGAGAAGCTTTATTCTCCAAGGCTGCCTGCCAAAGAATTTCTCCCTTACCGAATGTGGTGAGAACTTAAGGATCTGTCATAAAAATTGTCGATTTCTTCCATTTTATTTGCTAATCCATTGAGCAAGGTTTTGGTACTAGAGTTAACCGAGAGAAGAAAGAGTGATCCTCTTTTAGTCCTTGAGCATTCCATCCACCCAAATGGGTTCTGCATGCATAATGAGTTTTATCGAAGAAGTTTCGAGTGTTACAAGAGATCTGATGGGGTCAAGTCAACTGCATCCAGTCATGTCAAGTCAAGTCAAGTCTTCACTTCAGATCTAGATCCCCAGCTATTAACCTCAATCCAACTACATCCAGGAAGCTTATTCACTCCTCTCTCCCTCATCTCTACCCGCACTCTCGCAGCCTCATCCCATTGCTCTCTCGAAGCATAAATACTGGCAAGAAGAGCATAATTCCCGGTGTTCTCGGGCTCCAACACTAAAAGCTGTTTAGCTACACTTTCCGCAATCTCAACATTACCATATGTTCTACACGCTGCAAGAAGAGCACCCAATGCTCCAGCGTGGGGTCCCATAGGCATGGTCTTGACCATTTTGTGTGCTTCATCAAGTTGTCCAGCACGTCCAAGCATATCAACGACACAAGCATAGTGATCAACACCTGGCTCAATCCCGTAATCTTTTACCATACTTTCCCAAAATCTCAAACCGTCCTCTACAAGGCCTGTATGGCTACAAGCTGTCAAAACCCCGACAAATGTGATGTAGTCGGGTTCAATACCTTCACCTTGCATTCTACGGAAAACTTCGAGAGCTTTCAATCCGTGTCCATGAGAAGCGAGACCTGTGATGAGAGCACTATAGGAGAAAACATCGGGTCGTGGGATCTCCTCAAACAAGTGGCACGCTTCTTCCATGTTTCCACACTTCGCGTGCATGTCAACCAATGCAGTAAGGACTCGTTCATTCCGTTCGATGCCTTCTCTATCAATGTAAGATCCAATCCAATGAGCTAGCTCAGGGCCTCCTAGTTGTGCCAAAGCAGAGATCAAACTGGTCATTGTGACGGCATCTGGTTTCACTCTTGCTCTTTCCATTCTATGGAAAAGAGCCAACGCTTCACTGGGCTGTCCATTCTGTGCATACCCAGTGATCATTGCCGTCCAAGAAATCAAATTCCTTTCTGGCATCGAATCAAAGAGAACTCTTGCTAAGTCTACAAACCCATTTTTGGTATACCCAACTAGCATTGTTGTCCAAGAAACTACATTCCTTTCGGGCATCTTATCAAAGACGCTCTGAGCTGAATCTAAATCTCCACTGTTAACGTAACCAACAATCATTCCATTCCAAGATATAACATTCTTCATGGGCATCCGATCAAATACCTTTTGTGCCCCAAACATGTCTTCCCCAAGCCTCGCATGAGCCCCTAAAAGAGCATTATAAGACACGACGTCTCTCTCAGGCATTTCATGAAATACCCCATAGGATCTCTCCAATGAATTACATTTACCATACATATCGATCAATGCATTTGAAATAGGAACAAATATCCCGAACCCAGTTCTAACAACGCGTCCGTGTATCTCAGTTCCTTGATTGAGCACCGATAGAGCGGCACAAGAGTTAAGGAGAAAAGGGTATGTGTAGTTATCAGGCTTAATTTGATTTTGGATCATTTGGAGGTACAGATGTAGGGATTGGATACAAAGAGATGGGTTCTTGGAGAAAGCTCTGATAGTATGGTTGAAGAGGGAGAGGGTTGGGTTTCTAATGGAGAAGAAAATGAGATGGGTATAGCGAGGGAAGGATAGAGAAGTGTAGAGAGAGACAAGAGTGGAAGCTAAGGAGTTGTTTTGGTGGAGATTTAAACGGAAGATATGGGCATGGATTTGCTTGAGTTGAGAGAGAGAAAGGTTTGTTTTCAACAGAGATGCAGCTCTGTCTACTTTGTTGTTTTTATGGTGTCTGGTATAGTTTCTAAGAAGTTGGTTTGTTTTGGTTGGTAATGTTTCTTGCATCGCAGTATCCATCTTTGAAAGTTCGTTTGTGTTATTTTTTAAATTTCCCGGGGTTTCAATCAAAGTTGTGACCGTTGAAACACCAACATCTCTGAACCGACACCATACCATTCTTCTCTGCATCTACACATGACTTTTTACAAGTCTTCTATCTACTACCATCTTAAAGGTAAAAGGAGTTTTTTAAAGGAAAAATCATTGAATGAAATTTTTTAGTTTTTTTAGTTTGTTTTTTAAAGTTCAACATGGTTAAGGACTAACTACAACCTCAAGAAAAGCAAACATTCTTTTGTCCTGGGAGAGAATAGAAAGAGACCCACAATCAATTTCAAGACAACCCAAACTAACTTGAGAAAGACAAGGTCAGTAGTCCTTTTGACCTCTCAGTAGACATGACTAGAAGAGGCTTCTTGGAATCTTGGCAATATGTTCCTAATGGATAAAACCAAGTGAAGAACACTCCAAGGAGTCCAAGGAGGCTCCATCTATCATTCATCACATTAACTGCCAATTTGGAGTCGAATTGAACCCAGATTCTAATACAACCTTTAGTACTAGCTAATCTGAGCCAATGAAGGAGACCCTGCAATTCATGGAAGATTGAAGATAACTGATTTAGGAGCTATACACATTGCTATTGCAACTGTAGCTATGTGATTTTCGAGTTTGAAAGATTGATATTACGTGGATTGGAGTCGTCACCATTCATTTTTTAAAAAGGGTTTGAATGACAACCCAAAAATAATTTTGAAAAATTGGTATTTTAAGCATTGTACACTACCTCAAAAAAGGTAAAATTCGCTATTATTACGACATTAAACTTGACGGCCCAATTCTCACGTTTATTTGGGCCAGCCCAATAAGCCCAAGAAAAAAATTTGACAGCCCAAGCCTAACAAACCACCAAAACTTTTATTAAAAAAAGAAAAAAACAAACAAACACAGTCGACCTTCTTTACTATTTTTATTCTCGGCCTTCTCAGCCATCTCAACGAAAACGAAACCAACAGATCGAAACCTCAAATCGAAGAAGCTTTTCGTTTATTTCGCTTTTGGGAAGAAACGAAACCTCACATTCAATTGAAGAAGTTTTCTTTTCAGCCATCTTTACCGATTTTTGAGTTCAAAGAACTTTCTTCCATTTCAATCGAAATCAAAAATCCCTCTTGATTTGATTCGATCACTTTCACAATCAGGATTTGCGATTTCAATCACGATCTCTCAATTTCCCATTTCAACACCGAACGATCTCTCAATCTCACATTTCGGATCAATAACTCACTTCGTCAATAGAATTTTAATCTCTCAGAGCTTAAATTGAAGAAGAAATCAGAGTTCAAGTCAAAAACCCTAAGAACTGAAGCTCACTTATCAATGCCACTGATCAAACTACTCCAAATCTCATCTGTAAGTCTATCTCTCAAAAATCCTAAAAAAAACTCCTAAAAAACTACTCTTGAATGTTAAATTGAACTTTAATGATCATGCTATTCATTTGTTCATCAGTTCATGTTTGTTCCTCTGTTCATGTGTTGTTTCTTACTATGCTTGCTTGAAAGGTTCATGCATGAATTATGAAAATTCATAGAATTTGGCAAGTAATGCTGCTTTTTGCTGAAAACAAATCCATTATAGAATCTACAGGTTTTTAGATAACTAGGCTTTGACATTGAACTCAATTAGATTTGTCATGAAGTATGAATTTTTAAACTTAGTATGTTACTATTAATTTAATTTGTCTGAGTCTACATAAGAAGGAACAATGAAGTATGAACATTACCAAAATTTGGATAAAAACATAAAGGGATGCTTTTAGTAGACAACAATTTAAGGGTTTGGCAACCAAAAACTTTGGAGTGCAGTCTAATTCAACACTAAGACGAATTAAGATGTTTAAAACAATAAAAATTTAGGATAAATAGTTGAAAAAAATGTCCAAATATTTGATAAGGAAATGTTTTCTTTGTTTTGATGGTCTACATCATGATACAGATTGCACTATTGAGGGTAGTAACCAATGGTTAATATGGAATTTCTATAGGGATTTTCCAATGTCTAGTTCTCCCATGTACAACTCCTTATCCTACTATCGAGGTCGGCGACTTGAATCCTATTTCACTATTTATTATCTCAGTTTGAGAGGAAAAAAAACCTAGACTAACTCTTTTTCTTTTTTCTTTTTTACCTTAGCATATCCCTTTTATAAATTTGAGGAAAATGAAGTATAGAATCTACAAAAAATTAATTAGACATTAGTTTTGTAGCAATGGAGAAGTGACGTGTTTCCTGTATGTTATGTTCTATTTTTTAGATGGGTTTTTATGAAATTGTTATCCAAGATTTCATATATAAATTGCTGTTGTACCCCCCTGAGTTTGTCTGCTAAAACTTAAAAATATAGACCCAATCGATACCTGTATCAGTAAATACCTGCATCTGCACTTAGGCAACACTTCATTTGATAATGGCTGGTATTGGCACATTTGTTCAAAGTACTTAAGCAATGTTGCACTTGTCTTAGAATGTGGCGTCTTGCCAAACACTAACACAAAACCCCATGTCAAAACTCGAGGTATTAGGTGGCACCTCGAAATTTCGGTATGATCTCCTTTGTTTATGTTAGCATTCCAAGGCGTTCAACCTACACCTAATAAACGACGTACCATCTTGCATATATATATATATATATATATATATATATATATATATATATATATATATAAAATATAATATAATAATAGCGGAAGCCTACATACATCTAATAACGAACGATAGATCAGATAACGGAAGGATAACAAAACACAAAGTTATACAAACATTCTCACTCTAACAGAAGTCCTAACACTAAAGAAAAAATTCATAATAGTCCTGGACAAATTGACACCACTAGGGGCTATAACCTCAATACTCACCAAGTGATAAACTCTGATTGTTTATCTGACCCACCAGATGATTCTCACTCGTGCTCTATACCTGCCTCGCAAATCTTCGAATCTGAAACTAAAAGAATAGAGAAGAAAATGGTGAGTAACAATGGTTATCTAGCAGGGAAGCAAGTAATTTCTGTCAATAACCTCTCCTAATATGAACGAATAAATATATTAAATCATTTTAAAATATATAAAATTTTACAGAAGAAATTACGATGAACTGGTACATATAGTCAAAGATGAGCAACTAAATATTTTAAAACTAATATTATATCAACCAATAGTACTCAGTATAACATTTTCTTTTTATACAAATCTAATTGATTAAATGAGAACATTAAACTTGCATTTCATTTTATATATTAAAATAAGGCAACATATACATAATACACATGGTGGAGTAGTGAAATTAGAGAGTTGAGATTCACGACTGGATCTCTCCCAGTCGGGACATGATGTTATAATTTTTTATTGACTTTTAGTTCTTGATTTTGTGGTCAATTGCTGCATTTACCACGTTTGGTTGACCATTTATCCGGCTCAAGTTGGCCGTTTGACGTAACCGTAAGCAATGGGTATCTTTTCGATGTGTCAAAACATTCGACTATTATAGATTGTTAGTGATCACTGACTAATCATCTTCGTCTATGCCTATCAGGCGTACAGGTGATTCTCAAATATACAAACCATTTGTATACGACCACCTTTACATTACAAGTTCACTAGTAAAGATAGAGAGGAATAT
Source organism: Akebia trifoliata (assembly GCF_017979445.1). Classification (NCBI taxonomy): domain Eukaryota; kingdom Viridiplantae; phylum Streptophyta; class Magnoliopsida; order Ranunculales; family Lardizabalaceae; genus Akebia; species Akebia trifoliata. Next base: position 27,207,394 of record NC_141381.1, read on the forward strand.
CATGGATTTCCGTTGTGACTCCACTCTTATACGCGTCCCATACCACGTATGAGCTTGGTGGTCCCTACCGTACATCCTAGGATAGTACACCACTCCAGATGATATGACGCACTATCCCTTCAGGCACTCACAGACTCTTTAACAGCTCACAAAATAGCTACATATATATATATATATATGGGAGCGGTTCAGTAGCCCCTTATGGTGCCACACATGGTGCCATGCATTTTTTGTAAATTACTTTTGATGGGGTTAAAAGTTTTGGAATAGGCTGATTTTTTGTGAGTATGATTTCTACGGTGAAGAGATCATCCTCACCAAAAATCAGCTCATTTTGAAATTTCTAACCCAAGTTTACAAGTTGAAGAATCGTGGACCATCCAATTTGTCACTTTTGATGGGGTTAGAAGTTTTGGAATATGCTGATTTTTTGTGATGATGATCTCCTCATCATAGAGATCATCCTCACAAAAACTCAGCTCATTCCAAAGTTTGTAACCCATGATTTGAAAAATGCATGGCACCATGTGGGGCACCATAATGGGGCTGCTGAACCGTTCCTTATATATATATATATATATATGTATTACTTTCATTTGAAAACAAAAGAGAAATTAACAATACAAGGTTGAGAATGGATATCCAGTTTCCTACCATGCAAGTGTGGCCAATCGGCCTAAAATAAATAACAGAACGAAAAAGTAAATAGCGCCTCACGCTAATAAAAAGTAAATAAACATGCAACCAGTAACATTATCCCTGGATATCCGTTCACCAACCTACACACAACACAACAATGTAAAATGCAGACATCACCTCTCGGGTGTGACTCTCACATTTTACCGTTTCATACCATTTTTCTTTTTTTTTTCGAGTTTTACCTTTTTCAATCTTATAAATAAAATATTCACTTTCTGATATTCATCAACTCAATTTGAGTTCATTGAATATTAAATCATTTTTTTTTCAATTATAAATTTCATTTTCATCAATAATATTGAAAATGTACAACACTTAGATCAAAATGGGGTCCGAGCGGTGCACAAGACCCAACTGACAGAAAGAGCCCATTGAAATACCCTACCCACATATAATTTGTTAAAACATATAATTAAACATATCAAACATGCAATTTCTGACGTGAATTTTGAAATAAAAAAGGAATTCTATATTTTGAAAATACATCAAAAAAATTTCGATAAAATCCTAAATGTAATTTTCACAATCTACGATTACTAATAGAAATTGAAAGTTCCTTACTATCTCTATGCGAAAGAATTAAAACACGTGCACGGAAATCGAGGTGAAGACACGAAAATCGAGGTAACTCATACTTCGAGATGGTTGATTTTTGAAACTGGCACGATGAGTTTGAAGATCTCGATGTCGTTGTCCTTTCTCCCTTCTACGACGGAGGACGGTTTGACCCAAAAACGGATGAAATCCAAGGTCGAAGTTTCGAAATCCCCGTATATAGGTATGGCTGATTTTTGACAATGCAGGATGAAAAAGAAGATGAAATGAAGAGATTTTGGTGGATTTTGTAGATGTCGAGGTTACAGACGTTTCTCCCTTTTGTGTCGATCATCGACGGCGAGCCGTTTGCGAGGGATCTATGTTTGAAGTTTTAAAAAAAATATATTTTTTTAAAATGTGTTGGCTGTTGGACGGGTTGGAGAAGATGAAGTGATAAAAAAAATTAAAATTTTATTTATATAAAATTTGGGACGAAATCGATATTTTGTCTATTGTTTTGATAGACGATAACTTGATTGTCCAGACTCCAAAACTGATAATTGAATACTCTATTTCACCTAATTTTTCATTTCGGATCTAATGGTATGGTCAATTTCTACAAATTATGTCTCTAACAAAAGTTTACATTTTTAGTCTGAGGTGACCCCTAAGATTGACGTCATTTTCATTTTTGACGGTAATTTAACTTTCTATGCTCCAAAAATGACAAATAAATAGTTCATGTTCAATAATTTTTGTTACAAATTCAATGATGTAATCAAATCTTAATAATTCTTACTCTAGCAAAAATTACTATTTTAGCCTGGTCCAACTCGATAATCGAGGATTTTACAACTTTTATGTTTGGATTGGCATTTGAGTGTGCTTACAGGCTAAAGTATATTTTCTGATCATTTTGAATCCAATGATAAGGTCAAATTCCATTAAAAATGATCATAAACGTCTTAACATTTTACCCCTAAGTCCCATTTTCAAGATTTTTTAAAAATTCCACTATTTATTTTTTCTCGAGATACGAATTAAAAACTCTAGGTTTTACATAGAATATCTAGGAGATGACTTGAATCCTCACAATCTTTGTTTCCCTTTTTTTTTTTTTTTTTTTTTTTTTTTTTTTTCTTTTTTTACCTCTTTTCTTGCTCTTCTTTTCTGTTTTTTTTACCTTAATCAGTCAAGTAAATTCTTAGACTAACTCATTTTGGTATCACTTGTGAACGAGATGAGATGCCATCACCAAGATCAGGTTCACCGATCTTGAAAAAAGATCTTGTCCTTTTGAGATACTTGAGTCATCCTGGAATCATGGAATTTATATATTTTTATTTATATATTGCATTTACCTATCAAAAAAGTGGTGATACTACATACTTGACTTCAAATCTGGCCTTCATAACTTGTTAAGAAAAAATCAGTATTTGAGGAAATATAAGAGTATCCTCAATTGGGGAAGCACTATAGAAGGAAGTTAAGGCCAATTTGGAAAAGGTATGACCTTGGATAGGGAGTAGAATGCAGAACATATTCGCAACATAATTCTTATTCAATATGTAAGGTCATTATATCCTCAGTCTATAAGGAATGATATTGATACACATTCTGATCCTTCTTAAAACACATGTACAAGATTTGTATAAGTAAATTCAGTATATGTTTGTCTATAAGAAATGGTTTTTGTCCTCACTGTGACCCCTCTTAAAACATGTTTGTATGATTTCAGCATATTCTTGGTCTATAAGGAATGGTTTTGGTCCACATTGTGGTTTCTTTTAAACCATATATATGAAGTATGTGTAAATAAATCTATTGTATTTCTAATAAGGAGTGGTTTTTATTCACTTTGAGATCCTTCCTAAAGCACATATACAAAGTTTGATGCAATTGTTCTCTATTTTATTTAATGTACATTGTTTGCTTTTCATTTTCTGATTTATGATATTTTTCTTATACTTGTTCAGCAACAATTGCAATCTTTGCTTGAATCTTCGAGAACATTAATGTTCTACAACAACTTCACTGTGGGGTAAGAAAGTTTTTAACCTTTTGTTTAGTAACTTCATGGGTAATTGTCAATGTTATTATTGTTATTTGCATTTACTCACATGTTGGATCTAAGGTTTATCTATTTTAGTCATGGATGCTATACGGATAAGCTATTCTAGATGAAGTTGAAGTTGGATGGCTTGAGGTTCTTTGCATCCATACGAAGAACAAGAAGCTCTATCCCCCTCTTTAATCTTTTTTTCTTCGTTTGTTTTGTGCAACTATTATAACTAATTTACTGTTATGGGTTTTGCATGATGTACAAGTTGATTTAGAAAGGATTGCAAAGGATACTCATGGATATGTAGGTGCTGATGTCGTGGCTTTGTGCACCGAAGCTGCACTTCAGTGCTTCAGAGAGAAGATGGATATGATTGACCAGGAAAACGAGACCATAGATGCTGAAATACTTAACTCCATGGCCGTGATAGATGAACATTTCAAAACTGCTCTTGGGACAAGAAAACCTTCTGTTTTGCGTGAAACTGAGAGTTTTCAGAGATATCTACCATTTTCACAGATCTCCAAATACATGACCTCCTTTGATATGAGATGCACATCTTTTTTTAGTATTAGTCTGACACCTTGAATTTTGATGCTTAAAGGTTGTTGAAGTGCCCATTGTCAGCTGGAGCGACATTGGGGGCATGAAACTGTCAAGATAAAGTTTCAAGAGGAAATGCCAGTGTGGGAATGGGTTTTAGATAATTTCTTTTGGTACTTTTATAGTATGTAATTTAATTTTGGTTTAATAACTCCTGTTATACAGACTGTCCAATATCCGGTGGAACATCCCGAAAAGTTTGAGGATTTATGTTACAGGTTTTCCTGATTCTCATTATTGTTACCATTTGTGTTACAATTGTGGGTACATATTTCTTGCTAAATGCTGAGAACTATCATTGGCAATGGGCATCATTTTTCTTTGCTGCATCGACGACTGTCTAGGTATACCTCAACTCCATATATTATTATCATGTGAAGACAAAGATGTCAGGCTTCTTCCAGACTAGCTTCTATTTTGGATACACACTCATGTTTTGTCTTGGGTTAGGAATCCTTTGTGGTGAGCTTTTATGTAGCATGCAAAATTTCTGCTTGAACATAAATGATTTAATCTGATCCTGTATCATTTTCCAGTCATTACTTAGAGGTAGATTCTTACGAAATGAAAGGCCTACTGAGGATGAGAGATTGCCTTCAATGGCAGCAAGTGAATTAGGTCAATTAAGGCAACGGATACTATATCCGGTTTAAGGTATGTGCCAATCTGTTATGTTTTTCTTTATTTGGTTGAAGCTGTTACTTCGTTAAGTTTTCTCGATTAGCACTTGTATGTTTCCGTTTAGCAGCCTTTATTGTCTGGGCACTAAGGTATCTCTGACTAGGAAACGAATGTTTGGACTTGCATGATTTAGAGATGACTAGGGAAAATCTTAATCTTCATTTATTCAATTTATTTATTCCATTAGAGTAGCTAAATCCAATTTTAACTAGTCCTCTGCATGCATGATGCATCTCTTTTAGTAAAAAAACAGTGGTTTAAGCATTAAGATGACTAAAGGATGAGTAGACTTCTAGTGGGTATCCATCTTTTATTCTTTAGGATGGGATGTCCAATGCTGGTGATTGTCAATGGAAATAGGACTCGTGCAAATTGGGATGTCTATAATTATTGTTCAAAAAATAATATTTTTGAATAAACATGATTAATTTTGCATCCATACGAAGAACATGAAGCTCTCTGATGATGTAAAAAAAAAAAACATTTGTTCCCCCCCTCCCTCCTCCCCTCTTTAATATTTCTTCCTTCGTTTGTTTTGTGCAACTGTTATAACTAATTTACTGGTATGGATTTTGCATGATGTACAGGTTGATTTAGAAAGGATTGCAAAGGATACTCATGGATATGTAGGTGTTGATCTCGCGGCTTTGTGCATCGAAGCTGCACTTCAGTGCTTCAAAGAGAAGATGGACGTGATTGACCTGGAAGACGAGACCATAAATGCTGAGATACTTAACTCCATGGCTGTGACAGATGAGCACTTCAAGATTGCTCTTGGGACAAGCAAACCCTTTACTTTGCGTGAAACAGTGAGTTTTTAGAGATATCTACCATTTTCCCAGATCTCCAAATACATGACCTCCTTTGATATGAGATGCAAATCTTTTTTTAGAATTAGTCTGACACCTTGAATTTTGATGCTTGCAAGTTGTTGAAGTGCCCAATGTCAGCTGAAGCGACATTGGGGGGCTTGAAACTATCAAGAGAAACCTTTAGGAGGAAATGCCAGTGTGGGGATGGGTTTTAGATAATTTCTTTTTGTACTTTTATAGTATGTAATTTAATTTTGGTTTAATAACTCCTGTTATACAAACTGTCCAATATCCGAAGGAGCATCCCGAAAAGTTTGAGAAGTTTGAGGATTTATGTTGTTGGTTTTCCTGATTCTCATTATTGTTACCATTTGTGTTACAATTGTGGGTATATATTTCTTGCTGAATGTTGAGAACTATCATTGACAATGGACTTCATTCTTCATTGCTGCATCGACCACTGTCTAGGTATACCTCAACTCCGTATATTATTACCATGTGAAGACAAAGATGTCAGGCTTCTTCCAGACTAGCTTCTATTTTGGATACAAACTCATGTTTTGTCTTGGGTTAGGAATCCTCTATGGTGAGTTTTTATGTAGCATGCAAAACTTCTGTTTGAACATAAATGGTTTAATCTGATCCTGTATCATTTTCCAATCATTACTTAGAGGAAGATTCTTATGAAAGGAAAGGCCTACTGAGGATGAAAGATCGCTTTCAATGGCAGCAAGTGAATTAAGTCAGTTAAAGCAACGACATACTGTATCTGGTTTAAGGTATATGCCAATCTATTCCGTTTTTCTTTGTTTGGTAGAAGCTGTTACTTCGTTAAGTTTTCTCGATTAGCACTTGTATGTTTTCGTTTTAGCAGCCTTTATTGTCTGGACACTAAGGTATCTCTAACTAGGAAAAGAATGTTTGGACTTGCATGGTTTAGAGATGACTAGGGAAAACCTTAATCTTCATTTATTCATTGTATTTATTCCATTAGAGTAGCTAAATCCTATGCATGCATGATGCATCTCTTTTAGAAAAAAAAAAACAGTGGTTTAAGCGTTAAGACGGCTAAAAGATGAGTAGACTTCTAGTGGGTATCCATCTTTTTACTCTTTAGGATGGGAAGTCCAATGCTGGTGATTGTCGATGGAAATAATTTGATGCATTCATTAAAACAATTTTTGTAGACCTTCCTCAAATAGGACTAATGCAAATTAAGGTGTCTATAATTATTTTTCAAAAAATAATATTTTTTGAATAAACATGACAAATTTTAACATCTCCTCATCTTTGTAAATTTATTTCTCAACATTAATTATTATTAAAATAATAATGTAAAATTAATTTGAAAAAATACTTTTTTTTTTGCTAATGTAAACAGTTGAGTCCATTATGTATCAATTTTTTTTTTTATAAATGAACATTTGTAAACTTTTTTAAGAGAGTGTGCCATAAATATGTCTCACTATCATATTAAAATATTTCTATATGTACTTGAAGAGTTGTTACGAACATACCATCACCGTTTCAAGCTTATCTTAGATATCAATAGACTTTCTAGAAACTTCTCGTGCCTCACTGGCATATTGAAGCGTGCCTTATACATGCCTGAAAGGTTGTTGAGAACAGACTGTCACTATTCAAAACTTCTCTTGATATTTTTAGATTTTAGTGGGCCGCGTCAGATTCTTAGAGCGTTAGGTAAGAGCTCACGCATTACAAATAGACCTCGTATTCATCTCCAAAAGCATAGTTCTAATTTGGTACATTTTTCTCTTCTTTTACATATTTTTCATTTTTGTTGGGTAAGCTGGGATCGGCCTTGTGACCTTAACTTTATAGATTTTATACGAGTAATCTCAGTGATTAGCAGTGAAATCACTAAGCTTCATCTTCATGGTGAGATGACCAAATTAAGATTTAATATTTGGTTTTTACTCGAGCGTCTGTGCTCAGGTCACAAGCCAATCCCATCTAACCCCTCAAAAAATTGTGGTGTGAAGATTGATATAGCTCTACCATTTTTGAAGCCATATGCACGAATCGTTGGTTTAAATGCGCATCCCCAAATTTCTAAAAGGTTCACATCATGACTAAGCCATTTTTTTTCCCAATTAAACAAGCATCTATATACACATAGTTTCTATGCTACAAATTCAATTTAGCAGCCTATATATTTAGTAAATTATTTGTTTAGATTTGTAATAACTATTATGTATTGTGTTTGATCAGGGGTGGAGACTGGATGGCAATTAAGAGAGGAAAAGTTTTTTTATGGGGCAACTAAGAGTATGTGGAAAATTTTGTGAGGGGTAATAGGGGCAATTTTTTTTTTACCTGCCGCTAATATTTGTCACAATAACTCGTATATCCTTGTAGACATTGAAAAATCTTATGGGGCCAAATGCCTGCATTACCCCCACTATAGATCTTCCTTTGTATTTGATTATTTTAAGATTCTCAGTGATTTGATTGGAGACGTGACCAACTCAAATAACCTGGCTTAACTCCCTCATTTGGATTTAGAGTGATTTGATTTTAAGTCATTTTTCATATGTCTATATGGGTTGGCACTATGTGAAAACTAGAAAATTCGACATAAAAATTTGACGGTCTAGGACTGTTGAAATTCTTGATATTCCAAGATTTGACAGCTTAGAGCTGTCAAATTTCTCTTATCTTTCATTAATTTGACAATTTCGGCTCGTCGAAAAAAAAAAAATTTTGACAATGAAAAATTCGACACCAATTTGACCCCTTATCCTGAATGCCAAGTGGCATATTTGTCAATGAACTATTAAATTATAAGTCAAAATTCAGTATAGTTAGCTGTACAAATCAGTCTGTTAATCAGTTATGTTAGTTGGCTAGTTTGTTAGTCTGTTATGATAATTAGCTATCAATGTATATGTATAAATAAAGGTCTGATTAATGTAAAAAGAAATAATAAGGAATATAATGCAAGTTCTTCTTTTTCTCTCCAATATCTCTCTACTTTACTACAACTTTTTTTATTTTGAAATGGTATCAGAGCAATAAACTTTGATTTTGTTCTGTTTTTTTTTTTCCTCTCTAATATGAGTTCTTTTGCACCTACAAACACTTCCGCATCCACATCTTCAAACACTTATTTATCCAACAATTCTCTGCTTGAGGATTTTTCCAATCCTTATTTTTTTCATCATGGAGAAAGCCCTGGTTCGATCTTGGTCTCTCAACCTTTGAACGGTGAGAACTATTATACGTGGAGCACATCAATGTTGACGACTCTTAATGCCAAGAGCAAGACGGGGTTTGTGGATGGAACGTTCTCTCGACCTCAAAATCAATCTGATCTACAACTGAAGGCATTCTGTGATGTAGATTGGACAGCATGCAGAGATACTAGAAAATCTATTACTGATTTCTGTGTATTTCTTGGACAACCACTCATTTCATGGAAATCTAATAAGCAAAATACAGTGTCTAGGTCTACAGCAAAGGCTGAATACCGTGGTATGGCAACAACAACATGTGAAATGACTTGGCTGCAACACTTGTTGAAAGACTTATTTGCATCACAGTCCAAACCAACTGTGTTTTTTTGTGATAATCAGGTTGCCTTGCACATAGCAGCCAACCTAGTTTTTCATGAACGTACAAAACATATAGATTTAGATTGTCATATTGTTCGAGAAAAATTATTGGCAGGAACTATGAAAACATTAAATGTTTTCTCAATTGGGCAACTAGCCGAAATTTTGACTAAGCCTCTTGGCTACAATCTCTTCTCTAATATTCTTTCTAAGATAGGTGTTATTAACATTTACACTCCATCTTGAGGGGGAGTATTAAATTATAAGTCTAAATTTAGTATAGTTAGCTGTACAAATCAGTCTGTTAGTCAGTTATGTTAGTGGGCTGTACAAATCTGTTAGTCAATTATGTTAGTTAATTGTACAAATCAATTTGTTAGTCAGTTGGCCGTACAAATCTGTTAGTCAGTTATGTTAGTTAGCTGTACAAATCAGTCTGTTAATCAGTTATCTTAATTGGCTAGTTTGTTAGTCTGTTATGATAATTAACTATCAATGTATGTATATAAATAAAGGTCTGATTTATGTAAAAAGAAATAATAAGAAATATAATGCAAGTTCTTCTTTTTCTCTCCAATATCTCTCTACTTTACTGCAACTCTTTTATTCTGAAATGAACCCTAATGGGCGAAGTTAGAGTTAGCCTTGATTGATGGCACTTCGCACTAACAATCGTCCTTCGGAGTAATTTATGTCTAAGTAAAGAAAAATTTTCAATATGAGTTTATGAGAAACAATGGATTTTTGGATGGTTTTTATTGTACATAAAATGGGGTTTTGGTAAAAGTGAATTTTCTCTTTTATAGAGAATGAGAAAGCAATGGGTCTCTCTTTACGTAGGCTCTTCTTATCTTATAAATCCTAAATATTTGAGGTTGTTGAAAATTATCATCACATTTTTGTTACGAGTCTGTGATAACGAGAGTGGGATCAAGATTATTTATTTGGATTTGTACAAGAGATAAGTTTAGAGCGTTTGGTGGGTTTAATTGGAGTGTAAGAGGTAAGTTATTGACCTTCATTCTTGTAATTTTTTTCTTGATTAATAAAATTTTATTTTTTAATTTTTTTGTGAATGTAGTTTCATTGTGAGTGAACACATATATCTTGTGTTGTGATTGGGTGTCCTTTCTCTAATCTCTTATTATTTCTTGCAATTATTTTACTTATATTCTTGAGATTTTGATTGTTAAAATTAATTTAATTGTTGTTTGAAAATATTGGTTTCGATAATGAAGTTTTTGTGTCTGACTTGGAAAATAACACAAAAGAAAAATGCTAAACAGACTTTGAAAATAACAATCCCTTTAACATTTTATGCACATAACCTTAATGCTATTCCTTGTGATACGAGTGGTATACTTGAGAAAACCAATGGTTCTCTGCACATACAATGTTGAAGGCAGTGAAGCAACTAGCATGACTCACCACAAAAGATAATTTATCAATGGACTCGTTCTATTTGCTCCCATCATTTACACTATTTGCATCTACTTCAACACAATTTTTGAATAGGGTTAATAGAGGTTAGTCCCACATCGGACACCCATTACCTTGTCTCTCTCCTTATAAGCTTGTGGGCCTCTTCTTTCGTTGTTAATTGATTTTGAGTTGGACCCCAAAACTGATCATGGTATCAAAGCAGACATTATTTCCCTTTAAGCCACCCAGTTCATATCTCCATGTGCTTTGATCTAGCCAGGCCCACATGTGAGGGGTGTGTTGAGTTTGATCCCACACCGAACACTCATTGCCTTGTCTCTCTCCTTATAAGCTCTTGGATCTCCCAACTCATTGCCAATTGATTTTGAATTTTACCCTCAAACTTATGCGAGGTAAGTGGATGCACTAAACATAAATACTGGGTGCAAATAAAACAACACTTATCATTTGAGTCCGACTTTGAAGGATCCCTCTTTGCATCATGACATTTTTTTAGTTTAATTCAAGTCATTATTTTTTATAAATATTTGGGGTACCTCCTTGAAAACATGACATGTCATGAAGCAAGAAGCGTGTTCGTTCAAAATTTTGAAGCGGGCTGGCTTCTTGAAGGTTTTTTCCTTATCATTCTATGTCTATTCTCGATCTTCTCGACTTTTGAAACAAAGTTTCTGTTATATTTCTTCATGAGAAACTCGTTATAATCACCAGAAAGATAATTATTTTCATCCCCAAACTCTCAAAAGCATTTGATCACGTTTCAATATTAAACTACATGTAAAACAAATTTAAAATATTTGAAAATCATTCTTTTAAGCACACTCAGAGAATACTAAAGGTAATAGATAAAGATGATATAGGGTACTTGTTATATTACGAATATTTTGATTCTATAAAGGGAGAAAAATATATATTTATTCAAGACTGTCAAATTTAGAGAGCTGATATTGGCACCCCAACTTTTACTTATGACACCCCAATAAAAAATGAAGAAAATAAGTAAATGATTAAGAATAAGTAAAATTTGGGGTTTTTTTTTTTTTTTTCTTTTGTTGCAGATTTCTATATTTTTGGGTTGAGTCTGGCACTCCCACACTATATGAACAAGTGTGGGATTTTTCCTCGATTTCCATTTTCTCTTTCCTTCTCCCTCTTCCTCCTCCGCCAAAACCCAAGCAGCCCCAATTCTCCATTTCCAACAAAATGATTAAGAATAAGTAAAAGTCCAAAACCCAAGCAGCCCCAATTCTCCATTTCCGACAAAATGATTAAGAATAAGTACAAGTTGGGGTGCCATAGAAGCTCACATTTTTTTTTGTTGTTGCAGATTTCTATATTTTTGGGTTGAGTCTGCACTCCCACACTATATGAACGAGTGTGGGAACCATTGCATTTTTCCTCAAATCGGTTTCTATTTTCTCTTTCCTTCTCCCTCTTCCTCCGCCAAAACCCAAGCAACCCCAATTTTACATTTCCGATGAAATGACCAGCAATTGGACTTAACAGTTAAATTTGATTCTATAAAGGGAGAAAAATATATATTTATCAGATCAGATCTCTCCATAGAAGAAATTGCACCTTAATAAAGGTCACGAAAGAGATGATCAAGCACAAATGCTATTACAAACCAAAGGATCTGAAAATAAACAGAGAGATATACATGAGGTATGATCAGGTTCGATGAGTAACCATACCTAGCGTCAAGATCAGGGGCCTCTGATGCAGAGTTTTAGCTAGACAAAATATCATCCAAAGTAGAAAGAATTGCAAAGAATATTGGCGCACCATCAAGGATGAGAGCTAGCTTACCGGCAAGAGCAATGAGAAAATCCAAAAGAAGAGAGGAAAGCTTTTAATAGAGCTTTATTCTTGTTACAATTGGGGTCCTGCAGATAGGGCATAGCTCAAGGTCTTGTCCACAGTCACAGCACGTCTGCAACAAAACCAATTTATGAACTTTAAATCTTTCCCACAAACAGCTAAAAAAGGAAAGCAAGAAGTCATCGTAAAAATGAGTATATAAGGTCTAGAGTTTTCACCTGATGATCACAGCCAAAAGCCATATTCTTTGGGTCGGTAAGGCAAATGGGGCAGACCTGAATGGGTCCATAACGACGATTAAGAAAAAAAAACCTTTATTAGAGCATTATTCTTATCGAACATTTGAAGGCTACTAAGCCTAACAGAGGAGAAAAACTAAATAAAAGGCATATGTATGCATTAGTTTTCACTTTTCGACTAAACCCATGGTACTAAATTCCTTTACTTCTAGATAGTCAGTGCCCACATGTACTAGAATGGAAAATCACATTGACATTAAATGTTCAGAAAATATATTTACGGAAGCAAAATGAAAAAAAAAAAAAAAAATCACATAAAGAAACCAAAGCAATAAAGATAGAATACTTAACCAATTAAGATGTCATTCTAGAACCCACATTCAATTAAAACATAATTGACACCTACCAGAAATGCAAACCCGACACCCCCAAAAAGGAAAAAAAATTGGAATTAAGATGATCAACCAAAAAGGAAGTTTCCACGGGATGGTCATTGTACCTTGTTATCAAAATTTGAGCTTTCTGGTGGAGCAGTGCCCCTAGATGTTTCATGGCCTTGATAGGGAGGTGCACTCTGCTGGAAACTGCTCGAGCGGGAAGGCTTCTTTGAGCTGAATGAATTTACACCATACATAGGTGGTGGAAGAGGAAACCTTTCAAGAGCTTTCCCATTACTTGAACTGGTTGAACATAGGAGAGTAGATTGTTAAGGCATCAGATTTATGCACATTTCCATGCCAAAAAAGGACAATAGGGGCAAAGGCAACCATCAAAACCTAAAACAAGCAGGCTTTTTTATTTATTACCCCAATATATGAGGTTCCAAAGTCGCTTTATATTGAGAAGGGATTTCCATCAAGGCTGCGAGAGCAAACTCCGTCTCTTTTCAGGATACTGGCACATTCTTTGACATAATCTCTATAAAATTAACAAACTGGACAAGACAAAAGCTTCCCATTAAGGCCAAAAACTGAACGGCTGGCATCAAATACAAGTAACAACCACTACTGCTTACCTGGAAATTATCAAAGGCACGAGAAGGGATGTTATCGTCAAATTCCCTCATCACGTCCCAAGGTCCATCCCCAACTCCAACTAAAATAATTGATAGAGGGTACTCGCTGTAACAAAACAAGCTTGTAAGAACAGTGGGTTGGTAAACAAACTGTCACTGAAGGAGCCAAAATTTTACCTCGCTCTTACAATTGCATCAACAGTCTTTTGCTCTTGTGGACTTAGTTGGCCACGCTCAGTATCAACACTTCTCGTTACCTGTGGCAAGCCATGTGTTTTTGTGAAATTTAAGCCTTGAAATTGTCTGAAATTGCAAATAGGATAGCCTTGGACTGGATAAGCAATTCACCCATCCTTGCATGGGCAGATATGTTGTATTTATTTTTAAACATAAATTGACTTTGAATCAGTATTTATTAACTCAAACTACAGTTGTAATCATCCTTTGGGTATGATCATGATTATATCTTGACACAGAATAGTTGTATCTTATTTTTCCTTGGCCATTCCTCCTTTTTATTTCTCAACGGACCCATGCAAGATCAGCATCAGCAACAGCTTCCTCGTAGTTTCCTATTTTCTCATCTTCCGACATAGGAACCGATAATAATCACGTGATCCAAGAACAAACAATGTCACTCATCTCCTGAGCACATCCGTTAAGGCCAAGCCTTCATATTACAGCCTAGTAATGCTATTTCCACAATAGAGTATATTGTGTAACGTATGTGATAGAATCACTTCCATTCGAAGAACATGAAGCTCTGTTGAATGATGCCCCAAGAGCTACTGACATGGATCTGAGTGGGTTGCTAATGTTTAAGAGCTGTTGACATGGAGCAGAGTGGGCTGTTGATATTTAGTTGTTAAAGTTTAATAAAACACATGCTGAATTGAAGTTGTCAAAGTCTGTTAGGCTTGACCTACTGTTCTGCTATTTTTTTGGAAATTTATGTTATGTAACTGTAGCAGATTTAGCTGCATTCTTTATGCTTTTTCTATTTTGATAAGCTGTTTAAATAAGTGCTTTGATGATAAATAAAATAATAGCTGAAGAAGTCTCAACATTTAGTTTGTTTTTACCAGCTTTTATACTTTATTTCTATCAAAAACCAACAAATTGGTATCAGAGCCATCATAAGTTCTTGAGAGACCTGTGAGGTTGAGTGAGTCTAACCACTTACCTTAAACACTTACTTTAAACACTCACCATCTCTCCTATCCAAATCACACAAGCCTACAACCAACGCAGGATGAGTTCTGGAGCTTTATCAAATGCAATAGCGCCTCTATGTTTGATGGAACGAATTATCAAATGTGGGCTGTCCGAATGGAAGCCTATCTTGATGCTAATGATCAGTGGGAAGCTGTTGAAATTACGTACGAAGTTCCTCCCTTGCCTGACAATCCAACTATGGCTCAAATAAAAAATCACAAGGAGATGAGGCAAAGGAAATCGAAGGCAAAAGGCAGCTTATTTGCAACTGTTTCATTTTCAATTTTCACCAAAATCAT
This sequence comes from Akebia trifoliata, assembly GCF_017979445.1. Classification (NCBI taxonomy): domain Eukaryota; kingdom Viridiplantae; phylum Streptophyta; class Magnoliopsida; order Ranunculales; family Lardizabalaceae; genus Akebia; species Akebia trifoliata. Next base: position 27,222,395 of record NC_141381.1, read on the forward strand.
GACATTGAAGACAACAAATGAAATTTGGGACTTCCTGAAGAAGGAGTACGAAGGAAATGAACGAGTCAAAGGCATGCAAGTTCTGAATCTGATTAGAGAATTTGAGATGCAAAGAATTAAGGAATCAGAAACAATCAAGGATTACTCTGACAGACTCCTTGACATTGTAAACAAAGTAAGGCTTCTTGGTACTGATTTTTCTGATTCTAGAATAGTTCAAAAAATCCTTGTAACAATTCCTAAAAAATTTGAGGCTACAATATCATCAATAGAAAACTCAAAAGATGTGTCAAGTATTACCTTGGCAGAATTGTTGAATGCACTACAGGCTCAGGAACAAAGGAGACTTATGAGGCAAGAAGTATCTATGGAGGGTGCATTTCAAGCTATATCACAGAACAATATGTATAAAAAAGGGAAGCAAAGCAGCAACAACAACAGCAGCAATAACACTACATTTCCACCATGTCCTTACTGCAAAAAATCCAATCATCCACAAAAAAGGTGTTGGTGGAGGCCGGATATAAAATGTCACAAGTGTGGTCAGTTAGGGCATGTGGAAAGGATATACAAATCTCAACAGTAGCAAGGAGAAGCCAAAACTGTTGTTGAACAACCTCAAGAAGAGCAACTGTTTGTGGCATCGTGCTTTGCTACCAGCAGCCCCACAGAAAGTTGGCTCATGGATAGTGGTTTTACAAGCTACATGACTCATGATCAAGAGCTTTTCAAAGAGCTTGACAAAACTGCCATTTCTAAAGTTAGAATTGGAAATAGAGCATACCTTGCAATAAAAGGCAAAGGAATAGTGGCAATCGAAGGCCACACAGGTTTGAAATTAATTTCTAATGT
>NC_141381.1:27225746-27235746 GCF_017979445.1 Akebia trifoliata
AAAACAAAACACTTCAAACTGAAACTCTATTTCCTAAGAGAAGTACAAAGAGAAGGAGAAATACAACTGATCTACTGTAAAACAGAAAATCAAAATGCTAACATCTTAACCAAGGCACTTCCCAAAGCTAGGTATGAATTCTTGAGGCAAAGGCTTGGAGTCTGCAGCTCCAGAGCCAAGGAGGAGTGTTGAATGATGCCCCAGGAGCCGCTGACATGGAGCTGAGTGGGCTGCTAATGTTTAAGAGCTGCTGACATGGAGCTGAATGGGCTGCTGATGTTTAGTTGTTAAAGTTTAATAAAACACATGCTGAATTGAAGTTGTCAAAGTCTGTTAGGCTTGACCTACTCTTCTGCTATTTTTTGGAAGTTTCTGTTATGTAACTGCAGCAGCAGATTTAGCTGCATTCTTTATGTTTTTTTTTTTTTGATAAGCTGTATAAAAATAAGTGCTTTGATAATAAATAAAATAATAGCTGAAGAAGTCTCAAAATTTAGTTTGTTTTTACCAGCTTTTATACTTTATTTAATCTGTCAAAACCAACAAGCTCTCTGATGATGTAGTAAAAAAAAAAAAACACTTGTTCCCCCCTCCCTCCTCCCCTCTTTATTTCTCTTTCGTTTGTTGTTTTGTGCAACTGTTATAACTAATTTACTAGTATGGGTTTTGCATGATGTACAAGTTGATTTAGAAAGGATTGCGAAGGATACTCATGGATACTCATGGATACGTAGGTGCTGATCTCGCGGCTTTGTGCACCGAAGCTGCACTTCAGTGCTTCAAAGAAAAGATGGATGTTGTTGACCTGGAAGACGAGACCATAAATGCTGAGATACTTAACTCCATGGCGGTGACAGATGAGCACTTCAAGATTGCTCTTGGGACAAGCAAACCCTTTATTTTGCGTGAAACAGTGAGTTTTCTGAGATATCTACCATTTTCACAGATCTCCAAATACATGACCTCCTTTGATATGAGATGCACATCTTTTTTTAGTATTAGTCTGACACCTTGAATTTTGATGCTTACAAGTTGTTGAAGTGCAGTCTGCAGCTCCAGAGCCAAGGAGGAGTGTTGAATGATGCCCCAGGGAGCCGCTGACATGGAGCTGAGTGGGCTGCTAATGTTTAAGAGCTGCTGACATGGAGCTGAATGGGCTGCTGATGTTTAGTTGTTAAAGTTTAATAAAACACATGCTGAATTGAAGTTGTCAAAGTCTGTTAGGCTTGACCTACTCTTCTGCTATTTTTTTGGAAGTTTCTGTTATGTAACTACAACAGATTTAGCTGCATTCTTTATGCTTTTTCTATTTTTATAAGCTGTATAAATAAGTGCTTTGATGATCAATAAAATAATAGCTGAAGAAGTCTCAAAATTTAATTTGTTTTTACCAGCTTTTATACTTTATTTCTGTCAAAAACCAACAAGCTCTCTGATGATGTAAAAAAAAAAAAAAAACACTTGTTCCCCCCTCCCTCCTCCCCTCTTTAATATTTCTTCCTTCATTTTTTTGTGCAACTGTTAAACTAAATTACTAGTATGGGTTTTGCATGATGTACAAGTTGATTAGAAAGGATTTGCGAAGGATACTCATGGATACGTAGGTGCTGATCTCGCGGCTTTGTGCACCGAAGCTGCACTTCAGTGCTTCAAAGAAAAGATGGATGTTGTTGACCTGGAAGACGAGACCATAAATGCTGAGATACTTAACTCCATGGCGGTGACAGGTGAGCACTTCAAGATTGCTTTGGGACAAGCAAACCCTTTATTTTGCGTGAAACAGTGAGTTTTCTGAGATATCTACCATTTCACAGATCTCCAAAATACATGACCTCCTTTGATATGAGATGCACATCTTTTTTAGTATTAGTCTGACACCTTGAATTTTGATGCTTACAAGTTGTTGAAGTGCCCAATGTCAGCTGGAGCGACATTGCGGGGCTTGAAACTGTCAAGAGAGAGCTTTACTAGGAAATGCCAATATGGGGATGAGGGGTTCTAGATAATTTATTTTTGTACTTTTATAGTATGTAATTTAATTTGGTTTAATAACTCCTGTTATACAGACTGTCCAATATTCGAAGTACCATCCCGAAAAGTTTGAGAAGTTTGAGGATTTATGTTGTTGGTTTTCCTGATTCTCATTATTGTTACCATTTGTGTTACAATTGTGGGTATATATTTCTTGCTGAATGCTGAGAACTATCATTGGCAATGGACTTCATTCTTCTTTGCTGCATCGACGACTGTCTAGGTATACCTCAACTCCATATATAAGGTCAGTTAAGGCAACGACATACTGTACCTGGTTTAAGGTATATGCCAATCTATTCCGTTTTTCTTTGTTTGGTTGAAGCTGTTACTTCATTAAGTTTTCTCGATTAGCACTTGTATGTTTTCGTTTTAGCAGCCTTTATTGTCTGGACACTAAGGTGTCTCTAACTAGGAAAAGAATGTTTGGACTTGCATGGTTTAGAGATGACTAGGGAAAACCTTAATCTTCATTTATTCATTTTATTTATTCCATTAGAGTAGCTAAATCCTATGCATGCATGATGCATCTCTTTTTTTAAAAAAATAGTGGTTTAAGCGTTAAGACGGCTAAAGGATGAGTAGACTTCTAATTTGATGCATTCATTAAAACAATTTTTGATGCATTCATTAAAACAATTTTTGTAGACCTTCCTCAAATAGGATTCATGCAAATTGAGGTGTTTATAATTATTTTTCAAAAAATAATATTTTTTGAATAAACATGACAAATTTTAACATCTCCTCATCTTTGTAAATTTATTTCTCAACATTAATTATTATTAAAATAATAATGTAAAATTAATTTGAAAAAAATACTTTTTTTTTTTTGCTAATGTAAACAGTTGAGTCCATTATGTATCAATTTTTTTTTTTATAAATGAATATTTGTAAACTTTCCTAAGAGCGCGTGCCATAAATATGCCTCATTATCATATTAAAATATTTCTATATGTACTTGAAGAGTTGTTACGATGGGATCGGCCTTGTGACCTTAACTTTATAGCTTTTATACGAGTAATCTCAGTGATTAGCAGTGAAATCACTAAGCTTCATCTTCATGGTGAGATGACCAAATTAAGATTTAATATTGGTTTTTACTCGAGCGTCGTGTTAAGGTCACAAGCCAATCCCATCTAACCCCTCAAAAATTGTGGTGTGAAGATTGATATAGCTCTACCATTTTTGAAGCCATATGGTATTCCAAGATTTGACAGCTTAGAGCTGTCAAATTTCTCTTATCTTTCATTAATTTGACAGTTTCGACTCGTCGAAAAAAAAATTTGACAATGAAAAATTGACTCCAATTTGACCCCTTATCCTGAATGCAAAGTGGCATATTTGGCAATGAACTATTAAATTATAAGTCAAAATTCAGTATAGTTAGCTATACAAATCAGTCCATTAGTCAGTTATGTTAGTGGGCTGTACAAATCAGTCTGTTAATCAGTTATGTTAGTTGGCTAGTTTGTTAGTCTGTTATGATAATTAGCTATCAATGTATATGTATAAATAAAGGTCTGATTAATGTAAAAAGAAATAATAAGGAATATAATGCAAGTTCTTCTTTTTCTCTCCAATATCTCTCTACTTTACTACAACTTTTTTATTTTGAAATGGTATTAGAGCAATAAACTCTGATTTTGTTCTATTTTTTTTTCCCTCTCTAATATGAGTTCTTTTGCACCTACAAACACTTCCGCATCCACATCTTCAAACACTTATTTATCCAACAATTCTCTGCTTGAGGATTTTTCCAATCCTTATTTTCTTCATCATGGAGAAAGCCCTAGTTCGATCTTGGTCTCTCAACCTTTGAACGGTGAGAACTATTATACGTGGAGCACATCAATGTTGACAGCTCTTAATGCCAAGAACAAGACGGGGTTTGTGGATGGAACGTTCTCTCGACCTCAAAATCAATCTGATCTACAACTGAAGGCATTCTGTGATGCAGATTGGACAGCATGCAGAGATACTAGAAAATCTATTACTGATTTCTGTGTATTTCTTGGACAACCACTCATTTCATGGAAATCTAATAAGCAAAATACAGTGTCTAGGTCTACAGCAAAGGCTGAATACCGTGGTATGGCAACAACAACATGTGAAATGACTTGGCTGCAACACTTGTTGAAAGACTTATTTGCATCACAGTCCAAACCAACTGTGTTTTTTTTGTGATAATCAGGTTGCCTTGCACATAGCAGCCAACCTAGTTTTTCATGAACGTACAAAACATATAGATATAGATTGTCATATTGTTCGAGAAAAATTATTGGCCGGAACTATGAAAACATTAAATGTTTCCTCAATTGGGCAACTAGCCGAAATTTTGACTAAGCCTCTTGGCTACAATCTCTTCTCTAATATTCTTTCCAAGATAGGTGTTATTAACATTTACACTCCATCTTGAGGGGGAGTATTAAATTATAAGTCTAAATTTAGTATAGTTAGCTGTACAAATCAGTCTGTTAGTCAGTTATGTTAGTGGGCTGTACAAATTTGTTAGTCAGTTATGTTAGTTAATTGTACAAATCAATTTGTTAGTCAGTTGGCGGTACAAATCTGTTAGTCAGTTATGTTAGTTAGCTGTACAAATCAGTCTGTTAATCAGTTATGTTAATTGGCTAGCTTGTTAGTCTGTTTTGATAATTAACTATCAATGTATGTGTATAAATAAAGGTCTAATTTATGTAAAAAGAAATAATAAGAAATATAATGCAAGTTCTTCTTTTTCTCTCCAATATCTCTCTACTTTATTGCAACTCTTTTATTCTGAAATGAACCCTAATGGGCGAAGTTAGAGTTAGCCTTGATTGATGGCACTTCGCACTAACAATCGTCCTTTGGAGTAATTTATGTCTAAGTAAAGAAAAATTTTCAATATGAGTTGAGGGAACTTATTCCAGGGAGCGGATCCTCTCTATAATTCTTGGAGCTCTATGTAGTTCTTGTTCTACAATCTATAGATTATCCAATTGAGAAAAATAACATGCTGGGTTTGGTGATATAAAATCACTGCATTTTATTTCAAGAGATTAATGAGTTATTTCTACTTATATGGGATATTTTGGTAATGTCCTTTAATTAGTTTATGAGAAACAAATGGATTTTTGGATGGTTGTTATTGTACATAAAATGGGGTTTTGGTAAAAGTGAATTTTCTCTTTTATAGAGAATGAGAAAGCAATGGGTCTCTCTTTACGTAGGCTCTTCTTCTCTTATAAATCCTAGATATTTGAGGTTGTTGAAAATTATCATCACATTTTTGTTACGAGTCTGTGATAACGAGATGGGATCAAGATTATTTATTTGGATTTGTACAAGAGATAAGTTCAGAGCGTTTGGTGGATTTAATTGCTCCCATCATTTACACTCATTGCATCTACTTCAACACAATTTTTGAATAGGGTTAATAGAGGTTAGTCCCACATCGGACACCCATTACCTTGTCTCTCTCCTTATAAGCTTGTGAGCCTCTTCTTTCGTTGTTAATTGATTTTGAGTTGGACCCCAAAACTAATCATGGTATCAGAGCAGACATTTTTTCCCTTTAAGCCACCCAGTTCATATCTCCATGTGCTTTGATCCAGCCAGGCCCACATGTGAGGGGTGTGTTGAGTTTGATCCCACACCGAACACTTATTGCCTTGTCTCTCTCTTTATAAGTTCTTGGATCTCCCAACTCATTACCAATTGATTTTGAATTTTACCCTCAAATTTATGCGAGGTAAGTGGATGCACTAAACATAAATAATGGGTGCAAATAAAACAACACTTATCATTTGAGTCCGACTTTGAAGGATCCCTCTTTGCATCATGACATTTTTTTAGTTTATTTCAAGTCATTATTTTTTATAAATATTTGGGGTACCTCCTTGAAAACATGACATGTCATGAAGCAAGAAGCGTGTTCGTTCAAAATTTTGAAGCGGGCTGGCCTCTTGAAGGTTTTATCCTTATCATTCTATGTCTATTCTCGATCTTCTCGACTTTTGAAACAAAGTTTCTGTTATATTTCTTCATGAGAAACTCGTTATAATCACCAGAAAGATAATTATTTTCATCCCCAAACTCTCAAAAGCATTTGATCACGTTTCAATATTAAACTACATGTAAAACAAATTTAAAATATTTGAAAATCATTCTTTTAAGCACACTCAGAGAATACTAAAGGTAGTAGATAAAGATGATATAGGGTACTTGTTATATTATAAAGGGAGAAAAATATATATTTATTCAAGAATAAAACTGTCAAATTTAGAGAGTTGATATTGGCACCCCAACTTTTACTTATTACACCCAAATAAAAAATGAAGAAAATAAGTAAATGATCAAGAATAAGTAAAATTTGGGGTTTTTTTTTTTTTTCTTTTGTTGCAGATTTCTATATTTTTGGGTTGAGTCTGGCACTCCCACACTATATGAACGAGTGTGGGATTTTTCCTCGATTTCCATTTTCTCTTTCCTTCTCCCTCTTCGTCCTCCGCCAAAACCCAAGCAGCCCCAATTCTCCATTTCCGACAAAATGATTAAGAATAAGTAAAAGTTGGGGTGCCATAGAAGCTCACATTTTTTTTTGTTGTTGCAGATTTCTATATTTTTGGGTTGAGTCTGCACTCCCACACTATATGAACGAGTGTGGGAACCATTGCATTTTTCCTCAAATCGGTTTCTATTTTCTCTTTCCTTCTCCCTCTTCCTCCGCCAAAACCCAAGCAACCCCAATTTTACGTTTCCGATGAAATGACCAGCAATTTGACTTAACAGTTAAATTTGATTCTATAGAAGAAATTGCACCTTAATAAAGGTCACGAAAGAGATAATCAAGTACAAATGCTACTACAAACCAAAGGATCTGAAAATAAACAGAGAGATATACATGAGGTATGATCAGGTTCGATGAGTAACCATACCTAGCGTCAAGATCAGGGCCTCTGATGCAGAGTTTTAGCTAGACAAAATATCATCCAAAGTAGAAAGAATTGCAAAGAATATTGGCGCACCATCAAGGATAGCAAGCTTACCGGCAAGAGCAATGAGAAAATCCAAAAGAAGAGAGGAAAGCTTTTAATAGAGCTTTATTCTTGTTACAATTGGGGTCCTGCAGATAGGGCATGGCTCGAGCTCTTGTCCACAGTCACAGCACGTCTGCGACAAAACCAATTTATGTACTTTAAATCATTCCCACAAACAGCTAAATAAGGAAAGCAAGAAGTCATCGTAAAAATGAGTATATAAGGTCTAGAGTTTTCACCTGATGACCACAGCCAAAAGCCATATTCTTTGGGTCGGTAAGGCAAATGGGGCAGACCTGAATGGGTCCATGACAAAGATTAAGGAAAAAAAAAACCTTTATTAGAGCATTATTCTTATCGAACATTTGAAGGCTACTAAGCCTAACAGAGGAGAAAAACTAAATAAAAGGCATATGTATGCATTAGTTTTCACTTTTCGACTTGACCCATGGTACTAAATTCCTTTACTTCTAGATAGTCAGTGCCCACATGTACTAGAATGGAAAATCACATTGACATTAAATGTTCAGAAAATATATTTACGGAAGCAAAATGAAAAAAAAAAAAAAAAAAATCACATAAAGAAACCAAAGCAATAAAGATAGAATACTTAACCAATTAAGATGTCATTCTAGAACCCACATTCAATTAAAACATAATTGACACCTACCAGCAATGCAAACCCGACACCCCCAAAAGGAAAAAAAATTGAAATTAAGATGATCAACCAAAAAGGAAGTTTCCAAGGGATGTTCTTTGTACCTTGTTATCAAAATTTGAGCTTTCTGGTGGAGCAGTGCCCCTAGATGTTTCATGGCCTTGATAGGGAGGTGCACTCTGCTGGAAACTGCTCGAGCGGGAAGGTTTCTTTGAGCTGAATGAATTTACACCATACATAGGTGGTGGAAGAGGAAACCTTTCAAGAGCTTTCCCATTACTTGAACTGGTTGAACATAGGAGAGTAGATTGTTAAGGCATCAGATTTATGCACATTTCCATGCCAAAAAAGGACAATAGGGGCAAAGGCAACCATCAAAACCTAAAACAAGCAGGCTTTTTTATTTATTACCCCAATATATGAGGTTCCAAAGTCGCTTTATATTGAGAAGGGATTTCCATCAAGGCTGCGAGAGCAAACTCCGTCTCTTTTTGGGATACTGGCACATTCTTTGACATAATCTCTGTAAAATTAACAAACTGTACAAGACAAAAGCTTCCCATTAAGGCCAAAAACTGAACGGCTGGCATCAAATACAAGTAACAACCACTACTGCTTACCTGGAAATTATCAAAGGTACGAGAAGGGATGTTATCGTCAAATTCCCTCATCACGTCCCAAGGTCCATCCCCAACTCCAACTAAAATAATTGATAGAGGGTACTCGCTGCAACAAAACAAGCTTGTAAGAACAGTGGGTTGGTAAACAAACTGTCACTGAAGGAGCCAAAATTTTACCTCGCTCTTACAATTGCGTCAACAGTCTTTTGCTCTTGTGGACTTAGTTGGCCACGCTCAGTATCAACACTTCTCGTTACCTGTGACAAGCCATGTGTTTTTGTGAAATTTAAGCCTTGAAATTGTCTGAAATTGCAAATAGGATAGCCTTGGACTGGATAAGCAATTCACCCATCCTGGCATAGCCTGATATGTTGTATTTATTTTGAAACATAAATTGACTTTGAATCAGTATTTATTAACTCAAACTATAGTTGTAAACATCCTTTGGGTATGATCATGATTATATCTTGACAGAAAATAGTTGTATCTTATTTTTCTTTGGCCATTCCTCCTTTTCATTTCTCAACGGACCCATGCAAGATCAGCATCAGCAACAGCTTCCTCGTAGTTTCCTATTTTCTCATCTTCCTGACATAGGAACCGATGTCCTGAGCACATCCGTTAAGGCCAAGCCTTCATATTACAGCCTTGTAATGCTATTTCCACAATATACTATATGGTGTACCGTATGTGATAGAATCACTTCCATACGAAGAACATGAGGCTCTGTTGAATGATGCCCCAGGAGCTATTGACATGGATCTGAGTGGGTTGCTAATGTTTAAGAGCTGTTGACATGGAGTTGAGTGGGCTGCTGATGTTTAGTTGTTAAAGTTTAATAAAACAAATGCTGAATTGAAGTTGTCAAAGTCTGTTAGGCTTGACCTACTCTTCTGCTATTTTTTTTTTGAAAATTTATGTTATGTAACTGCAGCAAATTTAGCGGCATTCTTTATGCTTTTTCTGTTTTGATAAGCTGTTTAAATAAGTGCTTTGATGATCAATAAAATAATAGCTGAAGAAGTCTCAAAATTTAGTTTGTTTTTACCAGCTTTTATACTTTATTTCTATCAAAAACCAACAAATTGGTATCAAAGCCATCATAAGTTCTTGAGAGACCTGTGAGGTTGAGTGAGTCTAACCACTTACCTTAAACACTTACTTTAAACACTCACCGTCTCTCCTATCCAAATCACACAAGCCTACAACCAACGCAAGATGAGTTCTGGAGCTTTATCAAATGCAATAGCGCCTCCAGTGTTTGATGGAACGAATTATCAAATGTGGGCTGTCCGAATGGAAGCCTATCTTGATGCTAATGATCAGTGGGAAGCTGTTGAAATTACGTATGAAGTTCCTCCCTTGCCTGACAATCCAACTATGGGTCAAATAAAAAATCACAAGGAGATGAGGCAAAGGAAATCGAAGGCAAAAGCTAGCTTATTTGCAGCTGTTTCATTTTCAATTTTCAGCAAAATCATGACATTGAAGACAACAAATGAAATTTGGGACTTCCTGAAGAAGGAGTACGAAGGAAATGAACGAATCAAAGGCATGCAAGTTCTGAATCTGATTAGAGAATTTGAGATGCAAAGAATTAAGGAATCAGAAACAATCAAGGATTACTCTGACAGACTCCTTGACATTGTAAACAAAGTAAGGCTTCTTGG